>NW_025779488.1:0-99715 GCF_021130785.1 Homalodisca vitripennis
CCTCCATACATTCCTAAATATATTATAGAAAAAAACAAAAATTGATTGATAGAATTTAATGTTTAAAATTAATTTTGAGTTGTCATTCCCATTAATCTTTTTGACACAAATAACATTTCCTTTTAAGTATTTAACTTTTTCCTCAAAATTCTGAAAAATATTTGTGATAACAGTTGGAATTCTTTGATAAAAAAAATTTTAATAAAAATAAAAAATATTATAACATATGGATTCTAAATAAGAATCTCTTTTACATGACACTTTATACTTTAAAAACTTCATCTAGTAGGAAAGTTTGTTCTGGCAGAAAAATGTTTGCTTTAAATGGCTGATGTTCAAAAAAACAGCAATACCAGTGAAAAAATGGTTATACTTACTATTATTATTTTATATTTTAAAAATTATAAAAAGATACATACTTTTTTGAAGACTAGACAAAATATTTGCAGGTTAGATTTTGAGAATCTCTATTGATTTTTGGGTGTATAGTTATTGATTAATATATTTTTAATTTCACTTTCCATCTTGCGAACAGTTTAAAAACATTAATTATTGTTCAGTATGTAATGTTATTCCTGAGGTCAGGACCTTGGCTTCTATAATATTTATTTGTATGAAAAACTTACCGTATATATTTGAGAATAAACATTGTTATAATTATTATATAATTTGTCCCAACGCGATAATCCGCTGTGGCTTCTTGGTATTATAGTAAAGATCAAATTGGATTCATTACAAATGAATGGAATTTTATACAGGAGTTAATGCCATTTTATTACGGTCCCATGAAAATTTGGCATATAACCTTACAAACAGTTTGCAAAAGCACCCCAAAACGATTATGTTACCACCTAATTTTCACTACACTCTTTGGTGGTAAAAAACGAATCACCCATTATAGTTCATACATTACGCTTTTATTGACCTCGCTATTATACGAGGAAGATACCAGTCTGTTTAATTTCCCATTAGTGTTCCATTACGCTCGTGGCGCACATTATAAACTCTTAATAAAAGTAGTTGTTTATCTTTTAGTAATTTTCTTCAAATAATAATACCTCCGTTTTGGTGGGCAAAGTTTATAAAAAATTTCAAATAATATTCTAGAAACTTCAACAATTACATCCGTACGAGTAGCTATTATCGTATGATACCACATAGCTCAAACTCTATTTTTACCTGCTCATAAATAAATACAAAATAAAACTAAATTCCCGAATGACGTGTTCAAAATTATCATAATGTATAGTTGGTATATTGTTGTATTTTGTATGTATCTTTTTTTACATTTGGTACTATGCAGCTGTGTTAAGACTATAACTCAAAAGTGTTATCAAAAGTGTATAAAGTACTAACTATATGAATCTGTTAACTTAAGGTTATAACTTATATGATGGCTAGTAGTATATCGCATGCAAATGATGTATAATATATCTTTATGAAAAGGTTTAAGTTTTATTTTATGATGTTATCACCTTCACTGCGACTGTATACTGAGTGAAAAAAACTACTCTCCTTAAAATTCTGCGCGTTAACACGTCTGCCTCTGATATATGTTAAAATCCTCACTGGCATTCAGGAAACAAACATAGCTCTCAACATTAGTGATCGTCAGTATTATGTTGTATGAATAGAATTTGGTACATTCATATTGAATATTTTTATGGTTATAAGTTTTAAAATATATATTTGATTGTAATAATTTTTACGAATAAAACACACCGTAATAAATAAACCAAAACAAGATATGTTTGGATATAAAATTTTGTTTTTGTACTTATTACAACTATATATATATATATATATATATATATATATATATTTATATATATATTTATTATATATATATATATATATATATGTATTACAATTTTATAAAGTTTAACGTAAATAAAAAGTCATTTGACGGTTATTTGGTCTTCCGATCATATGTTAGTTTGCTTATTTAAAACGCATATGTGACAGATACGGCCAAATACAAATAATTGAATCGGAAAAAAAGTAAGCGCTCTGTGATGTAATGGTAGCACATTCAACCGGCAAGTGAGAGACAAGGGTTCGACTCCCGGCGGAGCAAGTACTTTTCGTGATTCAATGTTTATTGAAATTAAATAAGGCTATTTGCCATTTATAAAGTTTAACGTATATATATATATGGGTGTATATTTATGTCTGGAAACACCCCAAATATATCCTTTAATAATTTAAATATAAATTTGAAACCTCTTAAAAATCGTGATAGAGATTGGGCATCTAACTTTTTGGAACAATGTTTTGTTATGTCACACCAACGGGGGACGTCCTGCCGAGGGTATCGTGAATATTCTTAATGGAAGCCTATACCTTGTGATACATAATTTTAAAGGTCTTACTGAATTGTGAATGCCACAAACCGCATCTCAAGGGAATTATTCTTATCAGAAAATAGAGCACTTTTAGTATTGAAAATTTACTGATGTTCAACAAATGTAATTTTAACATGGTTTCTTGCCACTAAATGTGTTTACACTAATTTTTTTATAATTTTTTTAAATGTTCAAATAAATAAAACTCAAATTTCATTTTAAGCTTATTCTATTAAGCACAAATTTGCCAGTTTTTATTACAGTACAATTATGGAAATACTTTATGTTATTGATTTCTTATTACAAATAAAAAAATAATGTATGCTGTTAGAACAAAGTCTTACAACAAAACGTTTTACCTTGCATTTGGTGTCAAAGCAATTGTTCGAACTGTGTTCCTTCTACGGTTTTGACAATGAGCAATCTTGTGTAAAATGATTCGACAGAGTTGCCTAACATTTCTTCAGTTATCAAAGCAATCTCCTCTATATATCCTGTTTCTTAGGTCTTCCAAATTATGAGGCTTTCTTCTATAAACATTGGATTTTAAATGACCCCATAGGAAATAATCGATTGGTGACAAATCCGGAGATCTTGGAGGCCATTCGATTTCTCCTCCTTCGGCCAATCCATTTATGAGGAAACCTTAAATCCAAATACTCTCTTACCTGTCTCCCATAATGGGGTGGAGCACCATCCTGCTGAAACCATACATTATCAAAGTATTCTCCTGATGCAATTTGAATAGCTGGGATTATTTCATTTTGGAGCATATTGTAGTAAAAGTTCGGCATTTAAATTTCCATTGATGAAAGAAAAAGGGTTCCAACAATTTTGTTACCTAAAATTCCACACCATACGTTCAGTTTTTTGTGGTTGCTGTGAATGGGACTCCAGTAATCCAATGATGGGGTTTTCACTAGCCCCAGTAACGGCAATTGTGCCTGTTAACATTGCCATTTAGGAAAAAAAGTTGCCTCATCAGAAAAATAGTATGTTGGTCAGAAAATCTCTATTGTCATCACAATTTGCGCATCACAAGTTCAACAAAACTAACTCTTCTGTCGTAATCATCCTCACATAACTGTTGGACTAAATGAACTTTAAATGGTTTGTATTTATTAATTTTCAAAATCTTACTCACAGACATAGGATGCATATCATGTTGCTGTGCAGCTTTTCTGAGCGATGTATGTGGGTCTTCAATAAATGTTTTGCAAAACATCTAGTGCATGTTTCTTCATCTGTTGCAGATTGTATCCTACCCGACTTTGGCCGATTACGTACACTCCCTGTCATTTCAAAAACGCTCAATAGTTTTTTGATATTGTTGAAACACTTATGGGATTCCTTTCTCGGAAAGTGTCATTAAACAAATTACAAACTTCCCGATAAGATCTTTGACGATCGCCATATCCTCGCATCATCAACAGAGTAATTCGTTCTCTTTCAGACAATTCCATTAAAATGCCAAATAAAAACTGAACTACTGTAATTAGATTAACTTGTTGACAGCAATGCTTCAGAGGACACTGATTAACTCGACAGGAATGATATGACCTTTGTCCATTTGTAATTCCCAAGCTTAGACCTGTCTAGTGAAAGCTCCCATGCTCAACAAACTGAAACCTGTAGACCAGATGATTAATAACACAATAATGTTTCTCATAGGCTAGTGACCTTTATCTCTTTAAAACCTTCCTGCTGACTGGAAAAAACACCAAGTACAGATTCATAAGTAATCAGAGAAAGTGACTCATAAGTTTTTATTCATGGTAATAAAAACTGGTAAATTTGTACTAATGAAACCAGCTTAAAAATAAATTGTTTATTTTATTTTAATTGAACATTTAAAAAATGCTAAAAAATTAGTTTAAACATTTTGTGGCAAGAAACCATGTTTAAAATTACATTGTTGAACATCAGTAAATTTTCAATACTAAAAATGCTCTATTTTTCTGATAGAATAATTCCTTTGAGATGCGGTTTGTGGCATTCAATTCCAGTAAGCTATTACCTTTAAAATTATGTATCACAAGGTATAGGCTTCCATTAAGAATATTCAAGGATACCCTCGGCAGGGACGTCCCCGTTGGTGGGACATTAACACAAACATTGTTCCAAAAAGTAGATGCCCAATCTCTATCACGATTGTAAGAGGTTTCAAAATTTATATTTAAATTATTAAAGGATATATTTGGGTGTTTTCCAGACATAATATACACCCTGTATATATATATATATATATATAAGTAGATAGTAAATATGGGGTTCCTGGCGCACTTTCGGAGCCAACCGAAAAGCAATGTAAAATACTGATTCAATGTACCATAAAGGAAGCTGAGAAATAACACAGCAAATCTCAATGAAAAAATTAACCGAATCTACAGTCGTTCGTCTCCAAAAGCGATCGGTACATTACTATCTACTCTGTGGAATGAAAAATTAACCGAATCTGAGCTTCTACTTTTCTTAAGCTGGTGCTTTGTAAAATGTTGTCAAATCTGCTACGAATAAAGGATTTATCTTAATAAAAATTTAATCAATTTAAAACATTTTTACTAAAAACATACTGTACTTTAATAAAAAACTTTTCTACTAAATAAACAACATGAACTCACCAAGCTCTCTTCAGTTTCTAGCATTAAAACAGTTGCAACAAAGATGAATTCAGTGAATTGCCGGTTTATTCTCAACAAACAGTTGATACCGTCTTTAAATGAAACAGAAATTAAAAGAACTTGTAGAGTCTTTTGCAGAAAAGAACGAAAACTGCACACGTGTACACACACAAAAAACGAAAAAAATAAGGGATTACATATTTAATATAATTACGAAAGATATTGAAAAGAAAGTAAAAAATAAACAAACAGAGAGTTTTCATCGTTTTTTTATGACATTTTTCCCATATTATACGTTCTTTCAAGATAATCAAGACTTAATTGATGAATTTTCTTAGGAATTTTTGTGAGTATCAAGATTTATCAACACAATTCATTAAATAGCATTATAGAATTTTTCTTATAGAATATATAGCCACATTTTGTGTGAAACAAAAGGTATTACTGTAGATAATATTCCATGTGATTCCTATGAAAGAAAGACACCAAACTATGGTTTATCAAAACAGTACTATGACGTGGGGAGGGACTGCAAGTTTTAGAGTTAAGACTTTATTCTACAAAGTTAATTGTAACACAGTCTTTATCTTTAATAGTCTTCTTTCCAGTAACAATCTAGTGTAATTTTTCATTTTTGTTTAATTCTTTAATGACAGTCGAGGTGTGCTACTACAGACCGACCATCACGATAATCGCTTCGCCTGCGTCATATCCGTAGTGATATCACGCCGTGAGAGGCGCAATCGTTGGTTTACAAGCACCATTTAGTTTAAATAAATTTTTCTATCTAAATGGAGCGCGATAAAATATCATGTCCGTTCTGCAAAATAGAAATTTTAAAGAAAAAACTATGATCGCCATTATAATTCTAAAAGTCATGAAAAAAAACAAGCAAATTTACAATAATGAACTAAATTATTTTAAAGACAGTGGGCTAGAGAAAAAAATAAAATTGCCGATCACGAAAACATGTTTAATATTGAGGAAATTTACGTGAATTAAAAGAGAAATTTCAAAGTTGAAAAGAAAAATCTCGACCTATTTAATGATGGAAAAACTTCATTCAATAGCTGAAAAGTTGGCTATCGGTACTAACGATAAAACCAAAGTCTGAAATGATCGAAGAAATTGATTAAAACTCTTAAAGTAAAAATCCGAAAATATCATTGATGTAGAAGTTTTATCCTCAATACACGGTCGTCTTTTCAAGACAATACATTTTAACAAACTTTGAACGACAATTCCATGTCAATTTACAAATATCTTTCAATTATGCGGTCAGAAATTAAAAGTTTAATCGAGAAATTTCAAGAAAATGTTTTAAAAAAAATATGAAGGGCTATCTTCTCTTTGGAATGTGAATTACGAACGAACTTTAGTGAATGGTGAACCGCAAACATGTCTAATGTATTTTACTATCAAAGCAGACGAAATCTTTGACGTAAACGACTTTATTACTAAGCAATTTAATAAATTAACACATCGAGAACAAAACGAATAATCCAAATAAAGGTTCCGGATGGACATTTAAAAGTTGTAAACAACTAGTTTTGAGCCTTAACAAACACGAAATGAATGAATGCAGGATTCATACATCGATTTTACCAAAGAATATCAAAGATAAAAAAGCTTGGCTATGTATAAATATAAAAAATAGAGATGATTTTTGCTTTATTTACTCAATAAGATGTGCTATTGAAAAACCAGAAAAGAGAGACTGTGAACGTGTAAAGCAATACGAAAAAATTTGTGAATTGGACGAAATATTTTCAGGTTTTGAGTATCCAATGTCTCTGAAAGATATACAAATATTTGAAAAACGAAGCTACAATTCCAAGTATAAATATCCAACAATGTCTATCAATGTCTACAGTTATGATGAAAACTCAATATTGTTCCGTTACAAATTTCTGAAAAATATGACGCCGAGTTAGAAATTGATTTATTGTATGTTAAACAAGATGAAAAATCTCATTATGTTTTGATAACCGATTTAAATAAACTCGTGAGTTCTCAGTTATCCAAACATAAGGAAAGAAAATTTCTTTGTAGAAGATGTTTAAGCCATTTTTACAAATCTGGAGATTTAACAGATCACTTAGAAATTTGTAAAAATCATGAAGTTTGTAAGCCAATTATTGCCATTTCCAGGTTCTCAAAACAACTAAATTTACTAATTATCAAAAGAAATTTAACCATCCGTACGTAATTTATATGGACTTTGAGAGCATATTGGAAAAGATTCCGACATTGCAAGAACAATCCACAAAGATCGACTACAACCAAGATTCAGAAGCATATTCCTTATGGTTTTACTCTATATTTAGTGTCGAATGTGACCAATCGCATGTACAAACCGATATGTTATCGTGCCAAAAATGAAGAAAGATTTGAAAAAACGTCCCAACAAAATTGTTTGAAGAACTCAATAAATTATCGAAATACATAGCGAAAAAATATAATTCTAAGAACATGAAACCTATGAAATTGACAGAAGAAGAAGAAATTTCGTATCAAAATTCAAACGTTTGTCATATCTGTGAATGGTCTGCTTATGATGTTGGGTCAATTCAGTATGGTTTTTACTCCTGATAGTTGGAAAGATAAGAGTTATAATAAAGTGAGAGATCATTGTCATTTAACCGGCAAGTTTCGAGGCGCAGCTCATGCATGTTGCAATCTAAATTTGAAATTTCCTCAGAATATTCCCGTTTTCTGCCACAATATGTCAAATTACGATACTCATTTGTACATAAAAGAATTGGCTAAACAATATGGAAATGTTGATTTGATTGCAAACACCGATGAAAAATATATAAATTATTCTGTAAATTCTGGATATGGCTTATGAATTCGAAGGTGATAAGCCAAGAAAAATTCATCAAGTTTTCGTTTGTAGACACGTTCAGATTCATGGCCTCGTCTATAGAAAAGTTAGCTAAAAATCTAAAGATAGAAGACTTCAAACATACAAATCATTTTATACAAGATGGAAAAATATTGAATGAGATAATAGAAAGACGGCCAAATGACGACGACGAGATTTTTAAAATTCTATCTGGAAAAGGAATATTTCCCTATGAATTTATCGACAGTATTGAAAAACTTGATTACACAGAAGAATTGAGAATTCAAGATTTCTATTCACTTTTTGACAGATGAGAGCATATCTGAGAAAGATTTTCAACACTACTTAAATGTTTGGAACAAATTAAAAGAGAAAAATCTAGGAAATTACTCTGATCTCTATAACATTCAAGATGTTCTATTGCTCGCTGATATCTTTGAAAATTTTAGGAATATTTGTTTGAATTGCTATAAGCTTGATCCGGCACACTATCTAACAGCTCCCAGTCTTGCATGGGATGCTATGTTAAAATTAACGAAGATAGAATTACAATTAATTAGTGATTATAATATGTATTTGATGATCGAAAAAGGTATTCGCGGAGGCATTTCTCAGTGTATTAAACGATATGTGAAAGCAAATAACAAATATTTAAAAGATTTCGATAAGACAAAGCCCGAAAACTATTTGTTATACCGTTGATGCTAATAACCTTTATGGGTATGGCCTCATGCAAAAATTTACCATATAACGAAATCAAGTGGATGGATCCTAAAACTTACACAACGCAGAATGGCAAGAAAACAATTTTAGAACTCACTGGCGACGAAGATTATGGCTATATTCTCGAAGTCGATCTTGGATATCCAACAAATTTACACGAACATCACAAGGATTTACCTCTTGCTCCAGAACATTTTAAAAACAAAACTTTGCACAACTCTACTGGATAAAACTGAATACGTTGTTCATTCGAGAAATTTGAAGTTCTATTTGGAACAAGGTATGATTTTGAAACATGTGAATAGAGTTATTGCATTCGATCAGAAGCCTTTTATGAAAGGAATACATTGATTTTAACACAAACATGAGAACCAAAGCTACAAGCGACTTTGAAAAGGACTTTTATAAGCTGATGAACAAACTCAGTTTTTGGAAAATCTATGGAAAATGTGAGAAACAGATGTGATATTAAGCTTGGAAATGAAGAATTTTCAATGAAACAAGCTAAGAAAACAAATTTCAAATGCTTTAACATCTTTGACGACAACTGTATAGCGAGTCACATGTACAAACAAAAGGTTAAATTTAACAAACCGATTTACATAGGATTTTCAGTTCTTGACCTATCAAAATTGCTAATGTACGAGTTTTATTACGATAAATTAAAGAAGTTTGATCCAGATTTGAATCTGTGTTACATGGATACAGACAGTTATTTTCTAGAATTGAAACGAGATCCTTTTAAAATTATTAAAGAAAATATAGATGACTTTGATACAAGTGATTATCCAAAAGATCATGAATGTTTCACTACTAAAAATAAGAAGGTAATAGGGAAAATTCAAAGATGAGTTAAATAGCGAAGTTTTAGAAGAATTTTGTGGTTTAAGGTCTAAGATGTACTCGTACAAATATCTAGATAAAAACCCAGTTAGGTGTAAAGGAATTAAGAGAAGCGTTGTAAATAAAAACAATAAATATCGAAAACTTAAAGAGATGTTTGTTCGAAGATAAAGAAGAATTTAGGGAGATGACAGTCATCAAAAGTTATAAACATGAGTTGTACACTGTTACCATAAACAAGCTGGCACTGAACGCTAAAGATTGATAAGAGAATTGTCCTAGAAAATAAGATCGATTACAGTACCGTATGGCTATAAAAATGAAGCAAAATCTGATATATTAGACGAATTAAATAAACTTGGAAACTTTTATATGTAAATGGAAGATGATTTTAATTCACTGTCACAAGTGTAAAAAGAAAACGAAAAATATAGATTCAAAAATCGTTCAAACTCAAAATGGATTGTATAGAATTGCTGCAAAATGTTCAAAATGTAAGACAAACAAGAGTAAGTTTATAAAGAATCCAAATCCAAAACCTGTTAAGCAAGAATTGAAGACTAAAGATGAGATAGAGATTGAAGCTCGAGAAATTCATGCACCGGTACGAAAGAAGTTTAAAAAGAGAAAAATTATAACATTAGGAATTGACGATTTATGGGCAGCAGATTTAGTTATAATGTCTAACTATTCAGATCAAAATGATGGATTTAAGTATATGTTAAATGTTTATTGATACTTTCTCAAAATATGCTTGGTCAAGAGCTATCAAAAGAAAAAACGGCAAGGATATTTCAAAAGCTTTCGAAGATATAGATATAGTAAAAGATGCCATAAGGATCAATCACAAACCTCCTAACCTACTTCATACAGATAAGGGTTTAGAGTTTAAAAATAAAGAATTTAACGATGTTTTGAGGAAATACAACATTAAGATTTATCATACTGAAAACGAAGAGAAATCAAGTATTGTAGAGAGATATATAACAGAACTCAAAATGAAAGAATGAAGGTTCTTTTTGAGATTAATAAAAACTTTAAATGGATCGATATTCTTCAAGAAATCGTAAAGAAATATAACGATACTGTTCATAGCACAATCAAAATGAAGCCTAAAGACGTAGATAAGGATGCAGAAAAGGAGTTATTAGAGACCGTTTTCAAGTATGTTCCACCTGAAATTCACACGAAAACTAAATTTAAAGTCAATGATCATGTAAGAATTGTTAGTAAAAAACAAACATTTTCGAACAAATATAAGAACAATTGGTCAAGAGAAATCTTTGTGATTTATCAAATTAATAACACAGATCCTGTAACTTATAGTATAAAAGATTTAAATAATGAAGAAATAACCGGAAAGTTTTTATGAATATGAATTGAAGAAGTCAAAACTGTAATATAAATTTTCTATATATAAATGGCGCATCAAAAGAAATGTACAAAGTGCAAAGAATTTAAAGATTTAAATGAATTTTATAAAGATAAAAATAGGAAAGATGGAATGCATTATAATTGCAAAGATTGTGAAAGGGAATATCATAAAGAATTATATGATAAAATAGAAAAAATTAACTTTGGAAGATAAAGAATGTCTTAAATGTAAAGAAACTAAAAAAATTTCAGAGTTTAATAGTGATCACTATAGTAGAGATAAGAAAGACTCATATTGTAAAGATTGTGTAAAGAAGAATCACCATAGATTATATTATGAAGATACTCAATGTGAATGTGGAAGAACTATAAAATGGTTTAAATAATTATCAAAAAACATTTACAAACCAAATATCATAAGTTAAGAGTTTAACATTTTCATCGTGTAATAATTTTTTCTATTTAAATGGAGTCTCAAAAGAAATGTACAAAGTGTCAAGAAGAGAATAGAAAAGACTGTTATTGTAAGGAATTATACGTTAAAATGAACAAATTAACTTTAGAAGAGAAAAAGTGTTACTTTTGTAAAGAAATTAAAAATATTTCTGAATTTAATAACTGGCAGTATAGTAAAGATAGAAAAGATGCTTTTTGCAAAGATTGTGCTAAAAAAATTTTCAGCGAAAGTTATAAAAAACGAAAACGCCTTGTGAATATGAAAAAAAGATTTTACAATGGTTACCTTAGTTATGCTAAACATGTACAAAACAAAATATAATAAATCGAGAGTTTTTTAGTAAAATTTAGAAACATTTTCATCGTGTAATTTAGATATTCTATAAATCAGTCGAGATTCTGCCATATTTGTAGTAAAATGATTTCCGTTGTATAAAATATTCAAAGATTCTTTCATTTGGTTGTAGAGATTGATAGAATTTGGTTCGTCATCAATGAACAAAATCTCTTAATTCAGGATAATTTATTTTTAGATGTTTTAATCGGTTTCGGTATTTCTCGTTTCTGAGCTCTGATAACGTAATAAGGATATTCCCACATGTGATTCTTCTTAATTAACACAAAAAACATGGTGTTTTTTCTTATCAAAATCTTTTACATACCATATCTCTCTTCATTAATTCCATTCGCAATTCTTGATTCTCTATTTTCAAGGATTTCATTTGACCTGAAATTTGTAACTGTTTTATTTCATCTTTTAACTGCTTATTTTCGTTTTCAAGTTTGTACTCGCCATATTTTCTAATACTCGGTAAAACTTCTTCTAAAACCCAATTTTGAAACGTTTCTGCAATCTTCATTTTAGATTTCAGTATTAAAGAATATATGCCTGGTTCATTGATGAAAATAGTGTCTGGATGTAATTTTTGTAAGAGTCGCGATTCGATACCCTTGTCAGAATCTATGTTTTCAAAGCTTTTTTTGTATTTTTCTTTAACATGATCTATGATAGCTTGTCTCGTATTTTTAAATTCAAATATTTCTGCAACATCTTTTAGCCTTAAACCAAAATTCATTATTTTCGTCAACAATTGTAAAGATATGTTTGCTTTTAAATCTAAGTTGATTATTGAGTAGGTCTACAACTGACTCCATTTAGATAGAAAAGAAATTTTAACTAGTAATTTTTATTTTTGAGAATGAAGGCCAGATTCATTGATAAAAAACAGTGTCAGGATGAAGATTGTTAAGGGGCCATTCGAATAGACCCTTGTTTTTTAAGTAAAAATATTGAATTTTGTCATCATCATCAACTCATTTTTATTCCTTTTTCAATCTTAAATAAATTGTTGTTTTACTCTCATTATTTAATAAATTTCCCTCAGAGTCTTGAATAGTCAGAACGATTTTTTGAATTCTTTTAATATTTTTTCTAATTGGAATATAATCGATTTCATTCGGTTTTTCACTGATTTTTGATCCATAAGCAACATTTGGGAAAAAAGTGTACAAAATTTCCGATTCTTTCTGAAGATGTTCGGTATGATTTTCAAAACTAGGTTCAACGAGATTGCAGTGCACTTCAATTACATCGAACGGTCTAAATTTTGGCGTTTTATTTCCTAAAATATACCTGATTTGGCTCAATAGTTTCTTGAACAAACCCTAACAAATCTACAATAATTGCTGAAAACATTATTCTTACTGGTGATTTTATTTGAATTTTATTAGAGAGATAATTTTTTTGCATTTCAAACTTGTTTTCGTCAAAGTTTAAAGATTTATCTGATTGTTTGAATGTTTTCAGATAATTTTTAAGGGAATTTTTAATTTGATCGAAAGTATAATATCCTTTGTTTAAACCATAATATTTTGTTATGTTCTTCTCACTAAATCCTATACAATAAGGAGAACTTTCACTAATATTTATTACAAAATTGTCAGAATAAAAACCGCTTAAACCGATAAAATAATTTGATTCTTCCTCTAAGTGTATAGGATGTTCCAAGTTTAAAACTAATTTAGAGCTTTCTGAAGTCAACTTGAACAGCTTCATTTTCGCAAGCGTTGCTTCAAGATGAAAATCTTCTATTTAAATGGAGAAATTTTTTAAAGCAAAAAGATCAGATAAAACTTCAAACGTTTGAAGAAAATAAGAAAGATCAACCAATCAGATTGTTAATTGTTGGTTCAAGTGGATGTGGAAAAAACAACTTTATTATTGAATTTTATCTACAATAGGTTGATTCCTTATTCCAATTTGTATGTTTTTAGTAAATCTTTAGAACAAGACGCCTATAAAAAAAATTACAAGAAAGATTTGAAAACATTGAGAAGAACTTAAGTAAAAAAATATCATATTTTTATAATGCCTCTGAGGACATAGTTCCGTTAAGCGAATGTAAACCCAATTCGTTAATCGTTTTTGATGATTGTATTTTAGAAAATCAAGACGTTATTAAGGAATATTTCGTAATGTCCGTCACAAAAACATATCTTGTATCTATCTTTCCCAATGCTTTTCAAAGGTTGATAAAACAAGTTATAAGAAATAATTTGAATATGTTGTGTGTTTTTAAGCAAGACGATCACTATTCGAGAAAAATTTACAACAATTATGTGGGATCTGATATGAGTTTTAACCACTTTAATGAATTATGTGATAAAAATTTGGAAAGAAGACTACGGATTTTTAACTATTAATCTAACTTTGAAGCCTAAAAATGGTAAATATTTGAATAAATTTTCCAATATAAACGTGTGATAATCTAGTTGTTTTCATGTTTTTACGTTCACGTTTACGTTTCGTGTTCTCGTTTTTACGTTCCACGTTCACGTTCCACGTTCACGTTCATGTTTCACGTTCATGTTTCACGTTCGTGTTTACGTTTCACGTTCATGTTTTACGTTCGTTCATTTCACGTTCGTGTTTCACGTTCGTGTTTCACGTTCCACGTTCGTGTTTCACGTTCCACGTTCACGTTTTACGTTCCGTGTTCACGTTTCGTGTTCACGTTTTACGTTCCACGTTTACGTTTCAAAATTTTCCTAAATAAATGGCGAACGTAACTTCAGAAGAAGCAAAAAAACTTGATCAAATAGAAAAGAAATTAATCAAAAGAATTTAAAGAACAGATTCGAATTGATGAAAAAGAACAAGAATTTATTCAAAAAATTAATCAACCTGTAACATCTGCAATAAAAAATGTTGAGGGCAAAACAAAATTGAAAATGTTTTAAGCGATAATCAAAATTTGATGAATTTGGTTCCAGTTGTACGACAATTTGCTGATATTTCGATACCAGAATCTGAGTTTGAATTGCCAAAATTACCATCTTCAACACCATTTAGACCTCGAATCATTGAAGACTCTACCATAGTTGAACCAATAAGTCCTGGAACAACGGATATAATAATTGGTGAAATTGGTTAAAAAATTTCTTCCTAGAGCAAAGGATGATAAATTTGGTTTGTATTGGGACAGAAAAAAGAAAAGTTTTATGATTGGAAATTTGCCCGTGAATTTTGAGCATAATGATATCATTATTAATGAAAAAACATATGAAGGAACTCAAGGTTTTATGGAGATTATTAACAGGCACTGATGTTCCAAAAGACGGTTTATATTCTGAAGAAGACTTGAAAAAGTATACTGAAATTTTATGGAAATCTGATTCAATTTACAAAAATAATGATCCATCAACTAAGAAACCAAAGTCAAGTAAAGGTAAAAAATATCTCAATTTGATTAAACCAATTTGGGAAAAAAGAATCGAAGGATCAGGTGTGAGAAAATACAGTGATAATAAGATTGAATACAGATATATCGACGATTTGACAAAACTCGATGGAATTATTAATTATATTTATGCTCAAGAAAAGGCTGGAAACAACAATTTTTTGAACGAAAAGAAAGCGATTAAAGATTTTATTTCGAACAAACTTGATGAAATGATTGAAAAACCTGATGGAATTAAATATTTTAAAACGAGTTTTGCCGGCAATAAGTTCATCTATGATTGAGGGTAGCGGACTTTTGAATGATTTTATCAACAATTTACCTTTTGAATTACACGTACCAACTTATCAGTATCTGGGGCCTGGCACAAAACTCGAAAAAAAGACTAAAAAGAGGAGATACTGGTATAAATAAATTAGATCAAGCTGCTATGGAACACGATATTTTTTATGCAAAACATAGAGACACAAATTCCAGACATTATCGCAGATAAAGTTTTGCAAGATAAGGCAATGGATAGATTTTTATCAAAAGATGCTAGTTTAGGTGAAAGATTTGTTGCGCTTCCAACAGCTGGAGCAATGTTTTTGAAGAGAAAACTAGGAATGGGAATCGAAGAGAACTTGAAATTTTAACTATATAAATGGAGGTGAATGTAAATTTCAGCAAAAATCAGAAAGAAAAAATAAAATCCGCTTTTAAGAAGAAAATACCCGTTAGTATTCAATTTAAAATAGATCAACTAAAAAATGGCGAAGATAAGATATTTTTAACAAATAGACAATACAATAAACTCGAAAAACATAAGAAAAACAATAAAGGAACCAGAATAGAATTTTCTTATAATCAGTTGAAAGAACTTAAAAATGGTGGACTTTTGAAAGATTTATTAGATTTTGGAGAAAATATTCCAGTTGTTAAAAATGTTGTTCCTTATGTTCGTAAAGCTGCTCCAATCGTTAAAAAGGATGTGATTCCTATTGTTCGAAAACATTTTAAATTGGTTAGATAAAGAGTTGGAAGATGTTACAGGATCTGGATTAGATGAAAAAACTTTGAATTACGTGAAATCAAACATTGAAAAAAAAATTTAAACCTTTAACATTCGGGGAATTGGAAGAAATCTGCAAAAAATATTAAACATTTTAGAGGAATCTTCATGAGAGATACATTACCTGAAAAAGTTAAGAAATTTGAATGTGGAATTGTGAATTTAGACTCGATTATGGGAAGTGGAACACATTGGATTTGTTATTATAAAAATGATAAGAATGCATATTATTTTTGATTCGTATGGAAGAATTGAGGACAAACCACCTATAGAATTGATTAAAATATTTGAAAAAATCATGCGTTTACTACAATGATTCTCAGATTCAAGACTATAAAGATCCCCCAATTTGTGGTCATTTATGTGTTTTTGTGTTGAATGAACTGAGTGATGGTAAAGATTTTAAAGAAGTTGTTAACAAATTATTGCTTAATAAATATGGGTTCACAAAATATTTTTGACGTATTTGGAACACAAATTATTCAAAATGTAGATAATAGTTTGAATTTTGATAGTTTGAGAAATGAGTTTGATAACAAGTTAGAAAATGTATTACAAAACCTTCCAGATTCAGATATGTTTGCTGTCGAGATTGAAAGATTTTTAAAGCAGAATATGATAACAAACTTGCAAATTTCATGAGTTCAAATTGAAGTTGCTGATAAAATAAAAAACATTGGAAAAAGAAGTTGATGATGGTGTAAAAAAATTATTTTACCAATTTAATGTCTCATATCGAAAAAAGCTGATGAAATTACTGAAGCGATCAAAGTTGAAAAGAATTATGTTAGTTTGGCTAATAAGAAAAGAATTGTCGGTGTTCGACCTGGGTTATTGACAAACATGATGTTGTTGTTAAAGAACAAATTTTAAAACCTCCTAAAAATTATCAGAAAACATCGATATTGTTGATTTACATGATCCGAATGTTAAAAATGCCTTAGATTTTAAAGGAAAAAGAATTAGCGGTGTTAGTAAAGGAATTAATCCATTTGATGTTGTTGTAATGATTCAATTAGAAGATCCTATTAAAATGTTTAATGAACTAAAACAAAATTATGAGAATCATAAACAGCATGTTTAAAGATTTTACAACAGAAGTCTATGAAAAACTTGAAGAAAGAAGTAAAAGATCTATAGAAAATTGTGATGAAAAATTTACAAATTTTGAGGAAAATTTCAATCTATATAAAGGCGATCTTTATGGAAAAATAACAAACTTTTTGGAAGATTTCGCTAAATTTCAAGAGGGTTTTAATGAAACCGATAGAAAAAATGGTGAAGTTTTTTAAAAGAGTAGTTACTAATCAATCTTTACTTCATGATAAATTAATTAAACTAGAAGAAAACTTTGGCGAAATTAATGAAAAAGTTATAAAAATAAAGCAGTCTTTTGATAAGTTTAGTTTAGATGCCACAAAAACTTTTGAGAATATTGATCATAAACTCGTTGAATACAACGATTTATATCTCGATAAAGTAAATAAACTAGAAGAAAACTTTAATAAATTTAAAGAAGATGTCGATAAAAACTTTTGAAAAACATCGACAACAGATTTAATGGAGTAGGTGGTTACGATGACTAATTTTCCTTATATAAATGGCGCTCATATATTGTGTGAGATGTAAAGAGAAAACTGCCACAAACGATATAAAATACTATGCAAACATTAACGGAGTTAAGAGAATATCTGGAAAATGTGCTGAATGTAACGCTAAAAAGAGCCAATTTATAAAAACTTGATTTTGAAATTTTTTCTTAATAAATAGAGATGGCGGGACATTACAGTGCTTTCGATCTTTTTATAATGCAACACGAAAAGAGATTTGAAAAAAGAACATTGGGATGACATTTCTCAAAAATATGAATTATCCGAAGATATGATGAGATTATACGTAAACAAATTGAATTGGTATAACATTGCAAAATATCAAACTTTATCATCAGAGTTCATTCAAGAAAATATACATTATCAATTAAAAGATCATATGTCTGTTCTTTGTCTCTATCAAACACTTGAGTATAAAGTTTTTGGATGAAAATAAAGATACAGTTGATTGGAACAATATTATAGATAGCGGTTACTATCCTGTGCAGATTTTATTGAAATATGTGACCGAGATCGCAAAATTTAAGGAAGAGAATCCTGAATATGACGAAGTAGATCATTAAAAATGACTCTAATCTTTTTAATTATTTTACTAAAATTTATATCTTTTCTTATAAAAAACGTACATTAGATCGATGAAAAAAATGATACAAGATGTTTAAAATTTCTAAATTTTCTCTTATTAAATGGCGGACTACAGAAAATATGCTAGTGATATTGAAAGGGCGGAGTTTAAAAATTTCTATCCAATTAGTAAACAACATTTGAATGAACCGAATAAAAAGAACTGAGTTTAATATTGATTTTGGAGATAACTTTTGCTCGTCTAACTTCCAGTTTTATATTTCTGGAACTTTAACAAAACAAGATGGTCAAGCATATCTTGGAACTGATAATGATAATCGATAATTTTATACCGTTTTTATTTTCTAAGATTGAAGTAAGAAAACACAATAAATTGATAGAAGAAGTCGAAAACTGTGGCCAATTAAGCACAATTAAAGGAAACTATTTCGTATTCAAAAAGTGATGTTATTTCTCAAACTTCTAATGGCTTTTGAATCAGATTTTAAATTTGGTGTTTTTGAAGCAGCTGGAAATTTATCTCATTTTGGATTAGGATTTTTTGAAAATGTTACTATTCCGATCTATAAAGGAGGATTTTATCTAAGTTTTATAAGAGCAGAAGACGATGATGCGATTCTGAAGACTGCAACTGGAATGTTATGCCTGTTGATGGAAAAATAACAATTACAGATTTTTTTATTAGAGTTCCAATGATTGATTATAAAATCACGAGTAAAATAAGGTTGATTGATGAAATTACAAAAAGTCAAAAACATTATGTTTAATTTTCTAGATTGGCAGTGTATTGAACAAAAAGGTATTTCCGGAACAACTTATTCGTTCGATATTACAAACATTTATAGAAATATCTTCAATCCCAAGTTCGTTATTATAGGTTTTCAAACAGGTAGACAGAATAATCAAGAAAAAAATCCTTCAAAGTTTGATAGTTTGGATGTAAAAAATATCAGAGTAAAATTGAAACGGTTCTTATTATCCAGATGAATTACAAAATTTAAACATTTCCGGAGGTCTTTTCAGAATCATGTATCAGATGTATCAAGATTTTAAGAAAGTTTACTGTAATAATAAGGAAATGTATTACAATCCTAAAGAATTTTTAGCGAATAGACCTATTTATGTCATTGATACAACAAAGAGTTTGACAAATATTTCTGGTTCAAAGAACGATATAATTATCAATATGGATTTTCAAAAAGCTGTTACAAACGCGATTTGTTATGTTGTTGTTGTCTCTGAGAAATTTTTAGCCTATGATGTGGATTAAGAACGATATTAGAGAAATTCAGTAAAAATCACGTTATTTTCACTATTATTCATCGGATAATTTTAAAACTTTACAGAATTGTTAAATACATTGATATAAGTATTCATTTTTAATTTCAAAAGAATATCTTAAAAAATGGGGATGATATTAACAAAAAACTATTCCAAGGTCATCTTAAGGGTTGGACCGGAAGTTATGATTTTAAAAATACTTTAATATTTACTGATCCTATATACCAAATTTCAGCAAAAAAGCTCCAATAGTTCTCGAGATATAAGAGTTTTAAGATAAGGGGATGATTGGGGTAGTTTTTGAAAATTTTGTTATTTTCATGAAATTTTAAGTTGAACTCGCTTGTTTTTGAAGTTTCAGATTTTTTCTGATAATTTTTTTTATTTTTTTATGAATATTAAGAAATAGGGGATGATTTCACCCTTATGGATAAGTTAAGTCGAAAGAGTTAAGTATTTACTATATGTGTACCAAATTTCATTAAAATCGGTTGAGTGGTTTTTGAAATATAAAATTATTAATAAACTTGTAAACTAGCAATCCTAATTGAACAACTTATATAGCAGAGATATAGCTTATAACTTTCGAGACTCTCCGTAGCTCAGTTGGTAAGACGCTTGCCTTCAAAGCCTGAGGTTCTGGGTTCAAATCCCAGAGCTTCAGGCGCGCTTTTTATTGAGGAAGACATGGTTGTCGTTCAGTGGTTGGGGGACAAGTCTTTACACGAGTGGCCATAGTGTAATGACTATAGAACAAGCCGAGTAATGACAACTGTGGTTGGCGCGCCATTTGCTTCCTCACCTTTCCACTTCATTCCTTAATTCCTTCTCTTCCTTAATTCGTACATTCCTTCTCTTCCTTAATTCGTTCATTACATTCATCATTCACATCATTCATTAATACAACATTACACTTACAAAACACCCGACACAAATTCCCTAATTGTATCTCTCCATCAACTTCTACAACAGTAGTTACCAAAGAAAAATGAGGACTTGGGAACAAAAAAATTCCAGAGTCTAAGACCCGAATTACAGCTCCTAGCCATTAACTTGGTTGGACAGTAGCAGTGCAGGGCCAAGTCTCTAAACAATAGACACCGTAGAAGTTGAATGTGATGTGATTCCCCATAGCGCAAACACGCACACTAACAACACTACACCAAAGACACAATCATTCATTTTGTCTTTTAACAATAATTGATGATGTTCATATTATTCTCTTTCATTCCTTCTAAAAACTTCAAAAATATACTCTTTCGCTGATGAAAAATCTCGATTTCTTCCGGAATAATCTTTGTAATCATAGACAAAATATCCTAAATAGTTGAATAATAAAATAAAATCATTTCTTTTTATCTCGGTAGTTGAAATATAAACATAAAACATTTGCGTTGAAAAATTTATATCTCGGCAGACTTAGTTCCATAATCTTCATTTATAAAAAAAATCTTTTTGTTTAAATGGAAGAGTATAATGCCAACTGTTACAAGTGTTCTAATAGAGGAGAAATTATCGATAAAAGATATTTAGTTTGTAGAGGTTGTAATTTAATTTTGTTAGAAAGACCTAAACCTAAGAAATTTCGAAATAAATTAACACATTTGAATAACCTGCTTACAAAATTGCAATATGGAGACAAGAAGCAAACAAAATTTGTTACAGAATTTAGAAAACAGAATAAAAATTTTTACTTATCTCTTGGAACCATTGACAAAATTATTTTACTTTTCAAAGAATACATTAGGTTTGTTGGTTTAAATACACACGTTTATTATGAAAAGATATTACCTGTATTTTTTTTATTATCTAGATGTAGAATTTGTTTATGATTTTGAACCAGAAATCCTCGATGATTTTATAGTACATTTGGAGAAATTAAACGAAGAACCTCTTGAAAAGAATGCGGTTTTACTCACATTCTCCCCGACTTCTCGAGTGAAGGTTAGCGAATTTCATTTTTTCCGTCTTTAAATTTTTTCTATTTAAATGGAAGTTCTTGAAAGAGTTAAATGATATTGGAGAATGTAAGTTTAAAGAGTATAAGAAGTTGAATGAATTAGAAGAAAAAAAGAAGTACAAAATCATGAATTTGGAGAAAATGAAAGATAAATTCGGGTTTACAATAATTGCCGAGTTGGAAGATTGTAAAGTACACTTGCCGAACAGATTTTTGACTGTTTTGGATGAAAAAAAGATTAAAGAATTAAAACAAAAATGAAAAATTACACTTGATTGTTACTGGAAAGAAGACTATAAAAGATAAAGAAATTATAACAATTAACTTTGTAGAATAAAGTCTTAACTCTAAAACTTGCAGTCCCTCCCCACGTCATAGTACTGTTTTGATAACCATAGTTGGTGTCTTTCTTCATAGGAATCACATGGAATATTATCTACAGTAATACCTTTTGTTTCACACAAAATGTGGCTATATTCTATAAGAAAAAATTCTATAATGCTCTTTAATGAATTGTGTTGATAAATCTTGATACTCACAAAAATTCCTAAGAAATTCATCAATTAAGTCTTGATTATCTTGAAAGAACGTATAATATGGGAAAAATGTCATAAAAAAACGATGAAAACTCTCTGTTTGTTTATTTTTTACTTTCTTTTCAATATCTTTCGTAATTATATTAAATATGTAATCCCTTATTTTTTTCGTTTTTTGTGTGTACACGTGTGCAGTTTTCGTTCTTTCTGCAAAAGACTCTACAAGTTCTTTTTAATTCTGTTTCATTTAAAGACGGTATTAACTGTTGTTGAGAATAAACCGGCAATTCACTGAATTCATCTTTGTTGCACTGTTTTAATGCTAGAAACTGAAGAGAGCTTGGTGAGTTCATGTTGTTTATTTAGTTAGAAAAGTTTTTTATTAAAGTACAGTATGTTTTTAGTAAAAATGTTTTAAATTGATTAAAATTTATTAAGATAAATCCTTTATTCGTAGCAGATTTGACAACATTTTACAAAGCACAGCTTAAGAAAGTAGAAGCTCAGATTCGGTTAATTTTTCATTCCACAGAGTAGATAGTAATGTACCGATCGCTTTTGGAGACGAAACGACTGTAGATTCGGTTAATTTTTCATTGAGATTTGCTGTGTTATTTCTCAGCTTCCTTTATGGTACATTGAACAGTATTTTACATTGCTTTTCGGTTGGCTCCGAAAAGTGCGCCAGGAACCCCATATTACTATCTACTTATATATATATATATATATATTAATAGTAACGAGCAATTGCAAAAACGAACTTTAGGACTTTGAATTAGAATGATTTGTGCATTTTAGTTCTTTGCGTATTTAACCTTATGTTGACATTTTTAACTAATGTTTTATTTATAATTTAAAATTAAACTATAAAGAAGCAAATTTAGATTCATGGAACTACATGTATTATTTACTAAATATACGATGTTGTATAAACAATGTGAACAAAAACACTATACTCTGAACCGTGCAATTACAACAAAAGATGAATATTGAATATTGAACTGCCAGATAACTGCAATGCTGAGAAATAAATCTTGTTGGCAGCATTCCTTAGATTTATGTGTAAATGTTTCTTGGAAATTCGGCCTAGAGCGAGTTGCCTGTATTTAAATGTGTCCTCAGTAACATTCCACTGTTGCAACTGTTCCTGCTATTAGAACTAGTAATTTGCATTCCAGACTTCCACGTATTACTAAACTGTTGGCTTTAATAATGCACAAACTCTCATGGAACTCACAAGAAGTCATGGTGCGGAGTCACGGACGTGGCCGAGAATTCGTCTGGATAAGGTGCAGGGATTTAACTTTCTTCAGTTGCTACCTCACCCCAAACAAGGCCATCGAAGACATCGGCGACAGGATTGATCGTTTGGTGAAGAGCGTGCTCGGCACCACTGGGCACGTTGTCGTTGGCGGTGATTTCAACGCGAGGGCCGTCGAGTGGGGGAATGCCCTCTGCAAACTCCCGGGGGAATTATACAATCTTGGACTTCATTCGCCAGGGCCGGGCTCGTCGTCCTCAACCAGGTCGACTATGCAAAGGACAGAGAGGCACGATCCCTGACCTAACCTTCGCGTCTGAGTCTCTTCTTTCGAGGATCTCTGGCTGGAGGGTAATGGAGGATTACACAGGTAGTGACCACCAGTACATTGTTTTTGATCTGCACGATACAAACCGTAGAGTTTCCACATCTCAGGAAGGGCCACGCCGGTGGAACGCCAATAAACTGGGACGTGATCAAGTTTACCAAGGTCATCTCTCGGGGAGCGCAGGCGAATTCTGGTGAGACTGGCGCCGAGGCTTTAGTAACATCCACGATGGAACTTTTTGTCTCCGCCTGTGACCGGTCTATACTGTGAAGGAAACTCCGCCGCGACAAGCAACCCGTCTACTGGTGGACTGAAGGACTGAAGAGATTGCGGAAGAACATGCCTTACAGCAAAACGTGCCGCCACTAGAGCGAGAATTCCTGCAGATAGAGTTCGTAAGTCGGATGTTTACAAAACTGCGAGAAAGTCTCTCCGCCGAGCCATCAACAGGTGCAAGGCGAATAGCTGTAGGAAACTTCAGGACGATGTCGATTCCGATCCTTGGGGTTTGGGTTACAAAGTTGTGACCCAGGAACTCGGGGCCTGCTCTCCACCCTCCATCATGGAAGGCACCACCATGGAGACGATCGTCACTGCCCTGTTTCCTGTACATCCACAGCGACCACTTGTTGACATCGAACGGGTGGAGAACGTTCCGCATTTTACTATTGCGGAGTTGGAAACCTCTGTTCTCGCCCTGAAGAGCAAGAAGGCTCCCGGCCCGGACGGCATTCCCAGCGAGGCTCTGAAGAAGATTTTCACCATCAATCCCGGGTTGTTACTAAGAATGTACAATGCCTGCTTAGTTGAAGGAGTGTTTTCATCTCCCTGGAAAACCACCAGGCTGGTGATTATTAGCAAGGGAAATGAGTGATCCTGAGTTGCCGTCGCAATACAGACCTCTCTGCATGCTGGACACGCCTGGAAAAACGTTTTGAAAAGTTGATTCGTTCTCACCTGATTTCTGCCGTGGTAGCTGTCGGGGCCCTTTGCCTTCGTCAGTACGGCTTCAGAAAGGGACGATCAACAATCGACGCGATCATGGAAGTACAGAAAGCAGTTGAGAGACCGAAAGCCATAACCATTTCTCTCGCCGAGTAGTGCTTCTTGTTACGCTTGATGTCAAGAATGCCTTCAACTCGGCGAGATGGGTCGATATGTTGAATGCACTTCGTGACACCTTATTATTATTAAATACTTTAATTTTCTAAATACAAGCACTTATTTCCAAATAATATACTTGTGTGTGTTTGTTTGTGTTTTGTTTTGTTAGGCTGCAAGCACTACACAGCATTTAATGTTGTTTATAAAAATGCATTTTTTCATATTTAAAGAACGTATTTGAGTTTATCAGTCTCAGCAAGTATTCTATAACTTTGAAAAATACAAAATGAAACACATTGGAGAATTAGGGAACCAAACGGACTGCACCGGCACAGAATGTGTACAGACGGACAGAAACATGGTCAGATTAACCTTTGATTTATTTAATCTAATATAAATAGAGATCTACGATTGTACGGGAAAAAATCGGATTTATCCTAAGAGTAAAATGTTACAGGCAGGCAAAAGCGAAGACAGATAAACATACAGACCGGCCTTAGAACATATTTTAACGTTGTATAAAATCTTTTATAATTTAATATTCGGGCAAAATTAAAAACGGTATGAGGTGTCTTCAACATGTTTTAAATAATTTTTAGAAATCAAGTTACTAAGTATTTTTGCGTCACTTATTGCCTTACATAATATATTTATAGATATAGAACTTGCATATCATTATCTCCAGTATAGAAATAATAATAAACGTAAGATTGAAATTTAAAGGATGTCTTATTTGTATTTCTGCTTAAAATGTATTTAAAAGAATTTTGAATTTATTACTAGCAGTAAATATATATAATATCATATTTTTATTGTCTATAGATTCGTCTAATTTATTCCATCTACAAGTTAGTAATGTTAAATTTATATAGTCGCTTTATACAAAACTTAATATGACTTAATAACTTTCTTTGTTTGAGGTTATGTTTGACGATGGAAGGATCGTGAAGGAAACAGGATTTTCCGGACATTTTTGCCATCGTTCAGTGAAACAAGAAATCAGTAACACTACGTTTCGAGATCTGCAATCTGATCTCTTCTTCAGGTAAAGAACTAACCTAATACATAATTACAAACTAGGTTAAAATAATATAATATACAATAATAAAGCAATGCGGAGTCACAATATGATTTTAAGAGGTTCGTCTCGCATGAACCAATAATAACGAAAGGGCCCATTCCTGCCCCCCTTCCTTTTTATTTCCACTATCTTGTTTTGGTCTGCCGTGACGATTACCATTGGCTAGCGCCCTCTGGTCAGTCGTAGGTGGTCAGTAGACAAAATGAAGACGTATTGTGACCTGTATTCCGTAGTTCAGTTATAATGATTAGTGTTTTTTTATAGTTCTTTATGAATGGCAAGGTTATAGAGTTAATGAAGTTGACAAACCCACATGGTGGTTGTGATTCCTGACCTAGGCGTGCCACAACGCTTTGGTAATATTTGTATATTTTAACCTAGTTTTAACCTAGACCTTGCTGGGTTGAACAAAATTAAAGAACTGCACAGGGATTAGCACATCACATATATGTCAGACTCATTGTGTTGTCTTTTAACAAAGTTGCTGAGTGGTTATATTTTAGTATGGTTCTTTTTAGATTTTATTTTTCGTAATAAATTTGATTTAATTTTGAAAACCATATTTTCTATTGCCTATGATATTTCAAAAACAAAGTACATCATAAACACATTAAAATTGGCATTAGAAACTTGGGACTAATAGGACTAATAATATAATTTTGAATCATTGTCACCCTCATATTAAAAACCTATTTACAGCTAATGTCATAATTAAGTCCATGCAATTTCATAGTACATAGTGATACTGCGATAATAGCCTACCATTATCTTTCAGTTATATAAGAATTAGACTCTCTTCCTATATATGTTGTTCCAAACACATTCTTCATTATTGTGGACTCGTGTAAGAAAGTTTTCTGTTTAATTATTATTAATTTTTATAACTGTGAAAGAAGTCATTTTACGATAGAAATTTATTGGTAAAAGAAATAACGACATCAAACTCATATGGTCCAAACACCATTCACCATATATATTGGGGTTGATCGTGTAAGTAAATAATATTCACGATGAGATAATGATAATTTGTTATAAGTGAGCTGCTCAAGTTATTAACTATCACGAAAGTACAAAAATGGAAAAAAGTGTTTACTGTACCAATTGTGTGAAATTAAAATATAGCAATAATTTATTTTAAAGCCGTATAGTTTTAAAATTTTTATAATTATTATTTGTTACATTATTTACCATCAGTAGCAGTGTTATGTGTAAGATTGTGCTGTTAGTTTGATGTTTTGACTTTTGGTAGTGACCCTTTAAAAGATAAAAATAATAAAATATTTTACATCTGGTTGAAATGAAATCAAGGCAGTATCATATAATAGAACTATCGAGCGAACAACGATCTAATAAAAATATGTAGTTATACATTAATGACAGGGATTGTGCTCAGGGTAACTGGACGTAAATGTATTGGGGCGGTTTAGTGTAGTGCCTCTACGTTTATAATAATTTACCATATACTGTACATGATGTAAATATGTAATGGTGAGGAGGTTATAGTATTAAGATTTCTATATAAATTTAACTTGAGCTTCTTTAAGATACACTAGTCAAAATACGCACTGTAAAAAGCAATTTCTGGCGAGTACTGAGATGAAGCCACCCAAAACATTAAGACTGTGATTCAACCAATCTAATGTATATTCTTTAAGTATTTGACTAAAGCGTCATTTTAGAAATGTAGGCATATGTTGGGAATTCGAAGACAGGTTAACACCGAGTTAATATAGGGTGGCCAAGTTAAATCTTTATCAAACTCCACTCCCAAATATTTCACCTTTTGAGGTTTCATTTCTTCCTGCTTAATTGCTATATAAGGAGGCTAAAAGTGTTAATAATTTTGTTTTAATTCTATAAAATTACTTTTATGGAAGCTCAAATAAAAATTAATATAGTTCTAGATGTGGTATACATTGAGGAAAAAAATATATTGCTATTAATTTCTAGTTCATCCGTAACACGATTCGAATAAACGAGACCAATTTAATAAAAAAATGTGTCAGTCTATTTGTATTTGATGTAGTGTTACAATATTGTTTATGTTACAGGTCAAACAAAGTAGGTCCTTAAGGAACTCGGAAAAGTTTATCTCACCCATTTTTTTAGCATTGTTTATTATTGTTATGAACTGTTTTTATTTCTAATTTGGGAATCCAACTGTAGTATCTCTTTGATGAAACCTTAGCAATTTGTCAGTACAAATAGCTGACAGTGGTTAAAAAATTGCGTACAAGCAATTCTTGCGTAATTTGTTACAAATTTAATCATTATAACTGGAATCATTATAAGTTAATATGTTTAGATTAATAATACTTGGCCAAATTTTTGTTATGAAAATTCAATGTTAACAGTGAATGAAAACATTTGATTTTATCACTTATTTTTGATTTAGTAACCTCACTGTCTCATCAGAACCTTTATAATTGAAACATTGCTATATAATTATCTTAATTAATAAAATATGAATGTATATTGTGGCAAGAAATATCGAGATATATGCCATCCCTAAACAATAAATTTTTGAATTAAACTTAGTGTCCAAGCACTTATTACGGAAAAACGTTATTTATTCTATGTATGGCCTTCCTGTACACAGAACATTTTAAGAAGGAAATGAACTATAGAATGGAAAGTTTAGAAGTAAATTAGGCGAATTTAGTTAAATATAAAGAGTGCACTTTACTTTGTTTCAATAATAAAGTATGAGCTTTCAGCAACAATATTGTTCAATTTAAACGATAATTCCCAGCCCACTTTAATAAAAACAAATAATATAATCACAAACGAAACTTTTTCACACATTACAAAAGAGTTATCCACAAAGACTGTTGTGATTGGGGCGTAATAACCAATTACACACATACATTGTAGAGTTTGGTCATCCTCAGATGGAGCACAGTTTAAATGTAAAACTTTGTTTGATCATACACGTGAAAATCTTTACGTTTCTTACAATAGTATAAATATTATCTTGCAATATTATAATCTATTTGATTATGTTTTTATAGTTAAATTTAAATAACCAAATAATTGAGCACAAAATTAAGCGTTGTAGGGAAATTTTTCAAATTAGTAAACCAAAATATATCCTAAAAATAACATTTTACTGCAGTTTTATGTCACAGCATTTTCATTAATGGAAAACAGTAAGTTTTGTTCTTTCTTTACAAAAAACTTAGTTTCGTAAATTTTTAACAAAAATTTACTAATGTCTTTCTTACTAATTGTGTTACAACGTTATACAGAGGTTTGTTAACTAAAGAAATTCAGCTATTCATATAGCTTTAAATATTTAAAATAAAAATAAAACAAAGGTCTACTTGTAAAGGTAGGACGTTATTAAAGATAATTTTAAAAACATTTCATAATTTTAACTATATGTATTCTCTCTTCTTTTAACATCGAATTCAAAATCATAACCTGATTATAAAAGTTTGCGAGATTAGAACGGCTTATGTTTTGTGTCTTAGAATAGCTACGGCGTTACTGCGTCGAACCCACCGTCCAAGTCCGATTGATTTACCCCGCACCGAGAAAACCTGGTGTTACGTGACGCGACCTGCCCAATATATTTTGTCCTGTAAGGACCTCCTATGTTTACTAAACAATTTGTATGCGTAATGTTTTTTAGTAGTATCGAAAGACTTCGATATTTAGTGAAAATGTGTAAATAACCTTATAGTAAAGGGAAAAAAGAGATTTTTTGTTGCAATATTATGAGAATTTTCTGAGAAGTGAGTAGCTATTAAATATACACAGTAAAAGAAATATAGATAATTTGTATATACATTCAACCGCGTTACATTATATTACGATAAAACTATCTTAAAATAACGAAAGTATAGGGATAGAGTTAAATAACCACTTCCGGAACAAGTGTGGTGGTATCCTTTATAAGAAATTGGCAATTATCATCCACGGTGCTAAATCCCTAGATCTATATCTGAAACCTTTGCCTTGAATAAAAGTTACTAAGCTCATAATTTCTTGCAAACACAATATAAGTAATTAAGTTATCAACTATATGTTTTATTATGACTAAAGCCTGTACACCCCTCTGGTGGGAATATTTTTTGGTTTAGTTATATTATGGGCTTAAAAATGTTTGTCTGTGTTTTTTTCAGGTGGGTTCTGGGTCAAAATATCACCTGTGTATTTTAAAATAATTTATGAAATGACTTACAAAGAACTGAATTTAAGTACAGCGTTAAGTAAAAATACATACCCACCCATAAACAATACCCACTGTGTGGCTACGTAATATAGTAAGAATTGTAACAATGGTGAGAATTCAACAAACCCTAGTTATTATAAGATTTTTATGTTAAAATAATTTAAATAATATATTAAACTAAAACTTACGACCTAATTTATGTAGATTTTATATTGTCATTTCCACATGCACAGCTGAATACAAAAGTAAAAACCAGAAGAAACGCTACGTTGCAGCTCACTCCTGGGTAACAAACAAAAGACTAATGAGGTTAATTAAGCCACAGCGTATAAAACCGTAACGGTTGGTGAAGAAACTAGAGACAGAGTAAATTGAAAATATTGTCTCATTAAAGAAAATCTTCGTCCATGTTACATTTGGCAGTTGGCCTATATACAGGAAAATCACAACCTAGTTACATAAATTACAATAGATATGAAGGTCTCTGTAAAATAACGATGGATATAAAAAAATAAATAATAGTAATAGATTAAGTTAATAATATTTGTGTTGATATGTTGGGTAATATTTTAATCTATTACAGTGATAATTACTATATAATAAAAAATTATAATAAACCTAACAATATGGCTCTAAAAATTTAAAATTATAGAAGGTATTTTAATAAAATAATCATACGTGTGGTAAATGCATTGAAATTTTACTCTGCTATGTAATGAATATGATATGCGTATAGTTTTCACGTGAAATGTAGCAGAAAACTATTTTTGTTTTAGTAGTCCTCTCAAAATGTTCTCTAACAAAATGAAAATTTGTTGGAAAACTTTACTAAAATATTAACCATTTATGTTACAAGAAAAATATAAAAGCATCAGGCCTTTTGTTATATTGAATACTTATTATTACTACACCACATAAAAATATAATTTGTGTGACTTTGACCCTTTGAATTTGAACAATAAATCACGGCTGTGGGTGGTCTAGCGCAAAGCTAATACAATAAACAAACCGCTTGCAATTCCACTGAGGTTTGGTTAGGTATTAATTTACTTGCGAGTTGTATACCTAATGAGCAATAACCACACAATTTCCAAATGAAATTACGTTTTTTTAATTAAACGGACTGTTAGGAACACATTTAAAGCCCTTAAACTATTTGAGGGAGATTCGCATATTTAGAAATAATCCTGTTCACTGAGCAATTTAGGGTAACATTTGTCACAGGACAAGGAGTAAAATAAAATAGGCTATTGGTAGATGGTGGGAGATTTTTTATGTTAGTTCTCTTGTAATCTCAACTTGAACCATAATTCTTAACATAAAGTACACTATAGAACGAGACACACATTGCAAGTCTGGTCGTATGGGAAATCTCAGCACCCTACTTCCACCATACGCGGCGTTTCTAAATTTTCATATCAGTCGATTCTCAGTATGAGGTGCCGCGACCACTTTTGCTTCGTTCTGGTTTTTTACAACCGTTTTGTACATTAGAATTCTATTAGTTTTCAAGTTTTAACTATATGATTATTATTTCCTCATGTTCTTTTGTCGTTGCTTAACCACTTGTTAGGTTAAATCTTGAAGGTAAAGGGTTCAGGAAGATATATAAAAAATCAAGTTTATATATTAGCTGGGTAATAAATAAATACAAATTGGTTAGTTGGCACTAGTAATGCCAAACAGAAAAAAATATCTTTAGAAACTTTTTATATTACTCTTTTCTATCTTCAAATTTAATATATAGTATAAGATCACATTGCTTATTATTCAGAACAATCTTAGTTAAACAATCAATTACAATTATTAGAATAGTCCTCACACAAAATATTTAATAACAAACTCTGGAAAGATTTCAACCAAGCTATTGTTGTCCACCAAACTTATAATTAATATTATTCTACCATTTTCACCGACTTGCTATTGCATAATAACTGCATAACTCTACACTACCCAGGGCTGGAATTAACTTGCTGGTTTGAATATTTTTTTCCATAATTAGTTCGTTAGTTAAAAAAAATGTGGAATTGGTTTGGAAGGACTCAGAAGTTTTAAGTTAGTCTCTTGTGTTTATTTTTGTTTAATGATTTCTTCTCAAAACAATTTGAGAAAATAACTGGAAGCTTATAGGATATCTAAGATGCATAAAAAGTCGAGGCCTTTATAAAATACAGAGGTGCAAGTACTGCTGTATAATACTACATACTAAAATCGTTTCTCATATTCCAAACAAACAGAAACCAAAGACAAAATAGGAAACAATTTATATTGATTCCACACTCATCCTTAAGTGACTAATAATATCCTTCAAGTGATATTTTAATGGAGCAAAAAATATAACCGTCATATAAATTATTCCAAGTTAACTGGAAGCTTATAGGATATCTAAGATGCATAAAAAGTCGAGGCCTTTATAAAATACAGAGGTGCAAGTACTGCTGTATAATATTACATACTAAAATCGTTTCACATATTCCAACAAAACAGAAACCAAAGAAAAATTAGGAAACAATTTATATTGATTCCACACTCATCCCTAAGTGACTAATAATATCCTTCAAGTGATATTTTAATGGAGCAAAAATATAACCGTCATATAAATTATTCCAAGTGAAAAATAAAATTCATGTTTATGCAGAGAGCTGATCTATTTTTATATACAGCAGCAGTTATAATATTTTGGCAATATATGTCCAATATATCACAGAAAAAACTGTCATATGAATCGGAGAAGGAAGAAGAAACAGATACACAATATATAATATATAAACTGTATGTCATAAAGCAAGTTCTGGTGAAAGAGAGTATACGCTGTAGCTGCATTCCTTCCAACACTACGTCCTAGCTCACTTATATACTAACCAATGTATGTTATACTAATGGAGTACCGGTGGAACGTTAACACTGTTTTTGTTAACATGCCGCCCTAACCTCAGGCGCTGGCTAATTGTTAGTTTTATATGTTATATCAGCTGTCTTTGCTCAATACTGGTTGTGTTTATTTTTCTGTATTTAAATTTATCTGAAAAAGTACATAATCCTTTCATTTGATTAAGACATTGACACAGTTTTGAAATAAATCCACACTACTTATTTTATGTATTAACAGTCTATCCAATCACACTAGTTTTTAATTTTTTACGAAGACAGCCTGTAAAAGCCTTCTCTAGGCACAGTCGTAACTATTCTATTTTCTCTAATATTTAATATTATAATCCGTCAAGGGAGGATTGCCAAATCTCCTAATGCACAGACTACTACCAAGTATGCAAAGGAATTAGCCAAAGATTTACCCAAATACTGATTTTATATATTTTAATCATCAAACTTTTTCAACAGATTGAAGCAATCCGACAAATCTTTACTGCTTCAAGTTAATTTTCATTATAACATATTACATTTTAATATTAACAGTTAAAGCTCTTTAATATGTAAAATCCAATATCACCTAAATAATAAATGGGCCAAGTGCGGCCTACACAATAAATCTATAACCAAAAAGACTGTGTTGGCTATCAGCAGCGGTATAACGCAAATTAGAAAAATGTAATAACTGAAGACCGATGCCGAACAAGCCTATAAAGAGACATGCATGCCCAAAGATAAGAATCATGCCAAAAGCTCAATTGAAGCTCAAGTTAGCCTATGACGATGAAGCTAAAAAGCTAAAAAATAAACATATTGAAGCAGTTCACAAAATATTAGATGACAGGTGATACCAACGATAATGGGGAAATGGTAAAATATAAAAATTATAATATTAAAATTTGAAACGTCAAAAAGAAACATTTCCAAAGAACAAATAATATTTTATGAAATTAAGGATACACTCCTTACATTGTTTAACATACCTTAAAAATTATGCAATTATGTGAAACTTATAAATCAGTTAAAACACATAAGTATAAGTGAACAAATTTCAACTCGACAGCCAGACATATTACTGTAATTTGCTAGACATGTATGATCGAATTGTGTTTGTTTAAAATTGAGAAGAAACCATTATATTTTGAATACCATCAGGGCATTCTATATACAGTTCCTTAAAGTTTTGTTTGATTTTAAACTTTTACACATAAAATTTTTTAAAAACATTTTTATAAACCATAAATTATAGGGTTTACTTTTAAACCCAAATATACAGATTTTAAAGTTTTAATTTAAAAATAAAAAAACTTATTATTATTATTGATGATGATTTTTATTGATATGATAATTTCAGTTCCTAATTGTTAGTACACATAAAAACACAAAAATTTAGAGAGTACTGTTAAGCGAAACTAACACTGTAAAGTACTTAAAGTACAAGTTAAAAAAAGTAACACGAAGGTTGCAGACCACAATATATTCATAAATCTATCAGAGTCTGTTGCCTGTTGTATATTATCTGCCTGGGACGGGTACTTACACTCCGAGACATTATAGCTTCTTCCCTGGTTTAACTTTATATTGTCCTTAAGAACTCTTAATGTTTGTATGCATACCTAATTATTAAGTGGATTAAAATCATCTTATTTCCTTTTCGTATCAAAATAATATAATACTTCTTGTAAAAGAAAGCTAACATTAGTAGACAACAAATTTCCCATATGGAAGTAGTAATTTGAAAAATCCCGCAAACATGAAGAATAGTAACTAAAACGCAAAATCACTAATAATTAGACCGCAAAACATACTCGAAAAGACTTCGAGAAGTGCGTTTGGAGGTGTTTATACCGACCCTCCCCGCCAACCAACCCAACTAACTAAATCTGACACCCTTCATTGGCCTACTAAAGTAAGAAAATAAAATAAGAGTAAGAGAGTAAGAAGTTTCAAATCTACGTCCCTACCATTTGACATTTATACCTTAACCACTACAATGTTTAAAGCGATAATCAGTTGAGCATTGTTCCTTTATTATTCATTTTCCTGGAACAGCTGATGTATGGCGAAGGTCCAGCGTCTGTCAACAGAGGTCTGCGGGAATTGCCCTTGCAGTCTGTCGACCAAGCTATAGGTCGTAAACGCATCTCTCTCTCTCTCTCTCTCTCTCTCTCTCTCTCTCTCTCTCTCTCTCTCTCTCTCTCTCTCTCTCTCTCTCCCGTGTAGTGACACCAGTGCATTGATCACTTTGCGCAATCCTACTTGATGTCTTACTTTGTTCGCAGCATATTCCAGTAGTATTGACTGTTAATTGTACGCAGCTCTTTAAGATAATAAAAAAACCCGAACCTTCGGCATCCTAAAAATTCTGTCCACATAACCTTTTCTGCTATTGCTTGGATTTTTTATTTTTTCTTCCACTCCCTGCTTTCCCTTTTTGTATCAGGCTCATAATAGTGAACCCAAGTTTCATCATATATTAATATTTTGTTGAAGAATTTCTCACCTTCTCTTTCATAACGTTTCTTTTGCTCTGTGCACATTCTCAAATTTCTTGCGATGTCTTCCGTGTCAACTACTTCAGGACCCATATTACACATGTTATGCGGTACTTCAACTTCTTTTTCATAATGTTATGAATTGTACCCATACTTACAAGAACTTTTTAACTATCATTTCCGTAGTGACTCGGCGATGAGCACAAATTACGTAATCAATTCAACATTCCAGTGAGGAAATTGAAGCTTCAGCTGGTCGACTGTCCTGGTGTTCATAAATCACTTAGTTTTAGCCATTTTTGTACTATTATATTCAATTGTAAAAATTTGCAAGATTCAAACAATTTGCACCGTTTATTTTAGTCACTCTAGAGTACATATTTACTGGTTTTCACATTTAGCATAAAAAAAGAATATTATAAAGTTGTTTAAAAAAAGTGGAATTATCAAGTGGATGAGTATTATTCCAAAAGTCATAATTAAATGCATTTCTTGGTTTCAATCTGCTGATCAGGGCTTATTCCAGTGATGCCAACTTAAAACTATAAAAGTACTGGAATTACCCTACCAAAATTTTTCTCCCCAAACCCGTTTGTCTATTTAATTATTGAATGACCCTTGCATAAAAATAATCCTATTTTAAAAGTTCCTACATGCTACGCCTCACTTGTCTACACATTTGCGCAAAATCCCATCTATGTGTTTAAAGTTGCTTTACTGAATACATATATTACAAATTGAAATATCCTGTTAATTAAATCAAACTGTACAGTCATTGATCAATGAGACAAAATCATATGTTTGTTCTACTTGAAAATATATAATAAGACGTGTAGTTACAGCACTTCTCTTTTCAATCTTTTCCGCAACCGCTTTGAAGAATAGTATAAAAAATACAATTTTAGTAAAACTGTAATTTTCATTCTATTTTCAACTGATTATAAGTATGCAGTACTGGGGCATTTTATGCAATGCAAATACAAAAGATAAAGTTACTATCTAACTCTTAATTTTAGGTTAAAGAATGTTATAAGCCCCATATAGCTTACGTTTTTTCCTGACAGAACTAACTTTCTTAAACCTGTGCTTATTAAATACTTTTTGTGTCAATCTGTATTATAACTGTATAAAATTATACTTTAACTTACATTTCGATTATTTTCTATCGTTAGGTATTAATATGAGACATGCTGTAGATGGAGCTTATATTGGTTACTTTTAACTTACATAAAAACATAAAACCAATATTTAAGAATTTTATTGTTTTGTGAGGTCTTTCGATAGCGAGGCTATCTTCTTCAGACACATCACTCAAATATTGGTTTTATGTCTTAATGTTAGTTAATATGAGACTTGTTTAGCATTATCAATTAGTTACATGATTACAATATTCTCGTAAAGTAACTTTTATCTAAAAAATCTAATTATTTTTATGATATTAAAAAGAGCATTTTGATGAATAAATAAAGTAAGATATTTAAAATAATAATAGCCGTATTAAATTAAAAAATTAGAAATGACGAACTTATATTAAGAAGTTGAAATGTAATTATTACTAATTGCTCATACACAAATCACATTCCTATACTGAATGAAAACGTAAAGTGTTATAACTCCGCTAGGTATTCAGCAAAGAGTCTGCTCGGTGACGAACAGCTTCTGCTCGATAGATTTAATCTCAAAGTTCTTAATTTTCTCTTCTCCTATCAAACAATTCATGAGATTATCGTAAAATTTCTCAAAAATTGGTTTAATTTGTATTTAACGAAATTAAGCGTTATTTAAATGTGTAGTTGATAAGTATGTTATGGCTATAATCCAAGTATGTAATTTGTTTAATACTTAAACAGTCTACAAAGTATGCATGTAGGGAAAATCTATTTTTTGTTTTAAATTATACTCTTGGCAATGGATGTTTTTAAATAATAAGAGGATTTCGGCCATGTGTCACGGTACAAATTGCATAAGTGAGAACGCTGCGTTTTAAGGGTTAAAGTTTAACCTATTCTTCAGGTTTAAAAAGCCCTAAAACATTAACTTATAATGTTTAAGTTGCGGCAATGGACTGCCACTAAAAGTTAATCTAAAATTATACTTGACTAATACCCAGACCAAGACTGGATATAATCAAATACAATAGTCAAGAGCATATACAACAGATCAGTGAAAATCATACCACTCTATCAATTTACTATAATCAGTTTAACCAAATATTAAAAAATACCACCGTTTTTCTTTTCTGTTAAACATTGTTGTTAAATTATAAATTTAGCATACTCATTCATACACAGACTGACAGACTCACTAAAAAATAAGGCCTGTAAATTAAAGTACGTTAAATCTTGTCAATAATACGATAAATTTTAAATTATCTTTTATAATTAAATGAAAATATTAAACTTGTAGGTATAAATTATTTTTCGCTTTACATGCTTGATGGAAGTCTCTGGGTTTTAATATAAAATATATTTTAGTTTCTTCCACAATTTAAGTTATTTTTAAATTATTTATAATTTAGCGTTTAATAGCATTATGAATTACTAATATAATACTGGATTATAGTTAGAATCTTGCGACTGTTGTATTAGAGTTTTGCTATGAGATTACATAACAATAAGGAAGGAAGTTGAATTACCGGTCAGCCAAATATCTGCAATGCCGAAAAATAAATCCTCTCAGCTTCAGATTCCAGTATCATCTGTAGGTTTTCATGATTAAATTCTGAGTGATATCTGGCTTATCTTACTAAAAAACTTTATTGGCATAAGAAAATACAACATTGCTGTGCACGTAGTAAATCTGCAATGTATTTCATATTACTAGCCTCATGAAACCATGTAGTAAAGTGTATCCTACTTTAATAATAATAAGTAACATATGCAATATACTAGTCTAGATACCTATCTAGTACAAATAGAAACAAGTATTCTATGATGATTTGTTTACAACTGCAGTATTAACCACTTGGCAACCTCCCAGTTTTATATATGAAAATACGAGACATTTAATGTAATGATCGTCTTTCAAAACAATATCAAGTATGTTTATAGACTTTTTATTTAATTTAATGCTTTAAGTCACACAGAGAAAATTTCGATAACAATAATTCTTCCACCTTAAGAGTACTAAATTATTATACATTTAATATGAAATATTCAAGCGTTACTTTGTAATTTTCACAGTCTTTATAATAAATTGTGCTAAATATAATTTATATCATGTAAAAATATTGTTTCACACTGCCAATGTAAAGAAAAACCGTTGTTGCATTTGTAATCGTTTGCAATTGGAAATATGGAGTATTCTTTAAACAAAAATTCGGATACTGTGCTAAATTAAATTACTAGCGTATAGGTTCAAAGACTAGCAATATATATATATATATATATATATATATATATATATATATATATATATATATACGTATTTATCTATTTATTTATATATAACCTTACAATGGTATGTAAAATATATATTATCTTTTCTATCTTCTCATCTTGAATATGAGATTAAACTAAATTAATATTATTAGGTAATTGAAATTAAGTTATTCCAAAGTAATTGAAAGTCTTTTTTGAAAGGAGACGCTAACATCTGTGTTTAAATGTTTGTAGGAGTGCAAAGGTAGGATTAACAACGTTTACTTAACGGACTTTGTTCTTAATAAATACGAAATTTGAAATCTATTTCTCTTTCTATAAGCTCCTAGTTTTTGTACTGAAGTTCGAGAACGAAAGAGTTTTTTACGAGTCTCAAGGAAGTACGAAAGCATCTCTTCAACATTCATTATTGTTTAATGGAATCGCTCCAACAATTTTATTAACATTAAAAGTATTTTATGCCAGTGTGAAGTAATAATTAATTTTTAGGAATTTTGGTAAAAAGCATCTATAACGTAATATAGAGGCATATAAGAGTTTGGAATTGAAAGTAGACATGTTTTAAGTTAAATATATTTGCACTCTTAATGGTTAGAAGACTCAGAAGTTAAACAAGACTGCTACAGTCTCTTGAAATTTACCTCTTGAAGAAAAATTTTTATTTAAACAAATTATATTCATACGCCAATGCACAGTTTCATTTGTTGCCACAATTATTAAAAAGCTCATTCTCAGTTTAAAAAACCTACTTTAATTGAAAAATTTCCAATTTATTTTTTTTTTATATTCTTCTGATCCAATTTATTCCCGGTGCCCGTTTGGCAATTACAAACAAATATCTATATACAATCGCTACTGTATGCTGTATGTGGTAGCATATAAATTATGTTGCCACGATTAAGAAAATGCATACATTCATAGGTTAGAAAAGCCTTCTTCAGTGAAAAAATGTAATCCTGGTTATTTAAAAATATTTATAGTCTAAGAAACTTCCGGTAACGTATTAGCTTCTCTACTTTCCCTCTAAATAAAAAAATGTATAATACATTAGGTTAAAAGGTCTACTCTGGTAAAGTTACAATTTCCGTTCATTTAAATATTTATATTAAGTTAGGTCATAGTACCTAAGTAACTGGGTTGTGGTCAAATCAAGTACACTTATACACTTAAAGATGCCTACATTTATCGGTTGTCAAAAAGTGAATAATTTTTTTAACAAACTTTTTATAAGTGAAAGGTATTACTTGCGATACAGTTACGCTTACGAAAATATATTTGAGTAAAGACCGAAAAGGAAATAGGCCACAAGTGAAAATTATATCTCAATTACAATGGAGTACATGTATTCTTGGTTTTATGCTACTGTACTCCAGTTGTACCTATATGTATGCCTACTGGAATACTCATGTAATGAACACAAAACCTTTTACGTTCACAGAAATGTCACCTGCCCCACGTGCTACCCAATACAGCATATTTTGTTCGTTTTGATAATCATGTAAATACTGAAATATCTATGTTCTGAATTGTCAAAATCAATGTAAAATTTTAATTGATTAGAATTTATTAGAAGGAAAAACTTGTGTGATAAAAAAAGCTAAGACACATTCTGTACTACTAAAAGCTTATAAAAGGAGATCTCAAATAATTGGCGATAGCCCAGTTTACTAAATATATTAGACACATCAATATTACTTGTTTTTATTTATTATTATTTATGAACATCAAGTAAACTTAAGTTAACGAATTTTATTCAATAAGAGAGTAACGTAGAGAAACCCTTTTCTTATTAGAATATATATGAGCTAAAGAACATCGGGAAATGTGATAATTACCAGCGATTGGATGGTCGGACAATGATTTCAGGACATCTCTTATAATAAAACATTACTTTTTTATGATATTCATAGAGTGTAGACAAAAACCTGTAGTTTAAATCTATTTATTGAATATGTATTGAATGAGTAACATATAAATGTAAAAAATAAATAGAACTAAATAATTTATGTAAAAAAAATTATTCATTATAAACTGCAAGTTGAAGTAATTTGAATATCTTTTCGTTCTCCTCGTGATTGTGCAATTCTAATTTTAAAATCTTTGAGTAATAAAAATATTAAAAAAAAAAAATTATGGTTGCCTGTAAAGTCGGTTTTACGGGCGAAGATTTTACGTGACAACGTCTTTTTTCTCGGTAGAATATTTATTGATATGAATATTATTAAATTGCGCAATAGGAACAAGGAATTGAATGAAAATAAGAATTGCACAAATTTTAAATATAGAAAATATATTTTGTTTACTAAAACATTGTACATAATTTGAAATTAATTAAAATTTGTTATTGTAAATGGTAAAGTTGAATAAAACATTTACTAAAATTGGAATTTGAAATTCTTGCTAAACACAGTTAAATTCTAACTCCGCGCGTGGTGATTGGTCGGTTTAGTTCGTTTGTTTGGTCGCACTGTTATGACAGGTTAGAGGTTATAATTTGTTATTTTAAATGTTTGACTAGCAATACGCGCTGTTTCTTCTCAATCGACTGAATTACGATTAATTGCAGAGTGATTTAAACTAATAATTTACTTAACACTAGCAACATTTGTCAATAGTATGACATAACCTATAAACTCAGTTTCTCAACTTTTGTGTCAATCTAACAATTAATCAATCAATCATAGTTTACGATAATGAAATATCAGTGTACAATTATTTACCTTTATTGTTGTACATTTGTCAATAGTATGACATAACCTATAAACTCAGTTTCTCAACTTTTGTGTCAATCTAACAATTAATAAATCAATCATAGTTTTACGATAATGAAATATCAGTGTACAATTATTTACCTTTATTGTTGTAGTTGTTGTAAATGACGAATCTAAGCACTCCACATTTTCACGAATAATCATAGTTATCTGCTTTATCCCGTGCGGCGGACCCACAGTTATCTGCTTTATCCCGTGCGGATCCCGTGCGGCGGACCCACTGGACGGGCATCGTAACGTTACCGGGCGTTACACTTTTTCATGAGTGACTCCGAGCCGCAACCTAATTTAAGACGTTGTCTCGTCAAAAACTATTATAATAATTATCCATTATGGTAATTTATTATAAACATAAATAATTGGAACTCTTATCAAACCTTTTATACTGTATATATTGTTAACAGAGATTGAAGATAACTCTATAATGAGTGAGATCTATCACAAGGTCTCATTGTTACAAACATGTATGCGTGACCCGATCTCGCTATTGTCGGGAACTCGTATATATTAAAATGTGATGAGAGATTTGATAGCTGTTCATGCATCACTGGTATTATTTTGGTTAAAAACCACAAACTGTAACATACTTCTAGCAAAATAATACTACACAGAATTCGTTACTTTAATTATGAGTTGTTTATTTTAAGAATATGGTTAAAAATCCAATTATAGTTTAAAAAAGCCTCGTCAATAATTATAATAAAACGCATTAAAAAACAGGTTTTCTCATATTTCATTTTGTAAACAGAGCCTTATTTGAAGTGCATAATGACTTAAATATAGCTGAAACGAATTTGTTAAACAGTTTGAACTAATAAAAAAGTTTACTTAGCAGCAATTCGAATTTGAGAAAAATGTTGTACGACTTACACATAGGACCGTACAAAGTTTTTAATACTATTCAACAAATCGGAATAATTTAAATCAATGTCACTATTTTGTGGATGCTAGAATCAGGCCTACATAATATTGTTTGAGAAAGAAGATTTTATATAAAAGAGTCTGTTTGACAGGATTGAAACTCATTGAAAGCCTATAATGTTGGATTATTTTTATCTAAATCACGCTTTAGAAATAATATTTATCGTATTGAATATTTTTATATAAACGTATCAATAATTAAGATTTTATAAAAGTTTTAAAAGCGTTTTGATACTATTAAGTTATCAAAATTGGTTATTGTCCAAAAGGTTTGCGTATTTGTACAACATTAAACATACAAATTAATAATACATCATCAGTTTAATATTTAGAGAGGATAAAAACATGTTAAATCTATATTTCTTCCAACTGAGCCGAAATAAATATTCATAAATGTAATAAGCATTAAGTCTGCTAAATATATTAATGTGTATTTGTAATTAGTGTTATACAAAAGATTCATTGGGAATGTTTATTTCACAAGATTCAATTGATATGTTTTTAGGGCATTGTTTTCTGTAAAGTTCAATTTCTATTAAAATTACAAGAAATGTATAGTTTACTGTATGAAAATTAAAGCAATTTGAATTACTGAAGCAATTAAAATACAACCAATACCAACAACAGAGAGGAAGGCAAGATTAAATATATACTATTGTATTTTTAATTGTATGTGTAAACTTTATTATTCGTTGTAATAATTTTTCAGAGATTTTTGTGTAAATAAGTTAAATACAATATTTGGCCTAATGAAACAATTATTATTAATTAGTTTTTACTTTTTCATCTGACGATGAATGTTTTAGTTTCGTAAGGCCTCGTTAATAATGAGAAATAATATTATAAATTATATGCGTATTCGTGCAAAATTAAACATACAAATTAATAATGCATCGTCAGTTTTTTAGTTAGAGAGGATAACATATTATGAGATATTACTATGTACTAGTTTTCTTATTTAACAATTATAAGGTTTAATTTTTCCTTACTAATGGTTTGTCTCTTTAGCCTATGAAACTTATTGGTCTTTTGAAAAAGAACACACCTTAATGATTTATATGACTAATAAGTGTGCAGAATATTACATTCTACATCGTTTTAAACACTCTATACTAGTTTTATTCCAGCGGCTCACCGCTGTGTAACCATAAAAATTCATAAATTGCTGAAGCCATTCTAGTTGTCTCTTACGTAGCACCAAAGGACCCATGAAATAAATATGGTTGGATAACTCAAGTCCAGTGAAATTATTTTGGAACTATCACAGGCAGAAGGAAGGCAGTTACAGAATAGGTAGCGGTATATTAAATAGTGATATTGTATTAAACACAGATAGTTCTCATCAGTTTCCCCATTATAAGGGTTCAGTTGCTATTATTTGGGAACACATGTTTAAATAAGGAGAGTCGATATGTGAGCGGACTAAGAAACCTGACTTTTGTTATGAGTTTGAGATACTGCAGGTATAAATACAGTACCTAAAAACTTGTTATCAGTACCATCGATATATTAATGTACTGGCTCTCTCTATATTCTGTTGGACAAGATATTCGCAAAGCCAGCGGCCCAGGATTACAAGCATAATAATCGGCATCTTCTTATGAAAAGAAAAAATCTTTCACTGATCATTATAGCACATGAGTAAAAGAAATGAAGTATTCATTGTATAAATTTACTAGGTACCCATATCTTACCTTCATATTTAAATTATAAGTATGTACACTAACACGAAAGTGATTTCAATGAGCACATTAAATTAATGCCCGATTGTATGCAATCACAGTTTTCTTGTTAATGTCCGATTCTTTAAAATTAACTGTAACCAGTTCTGTAGTAATTTATTTAAAATAATATGAATCATATCCTACAAAGTTCTAAAAGAAATCAAGTTTTGCTTAAAATAAAAAACTGCTGTACAAACTTCCACCCCTGCTCTAACTAAAATATTTTATATGTAGTATTGTGGAAATATACAGAGTTCATAAGACAAATGCTCTTAATTTTTGTGTTTCAAAATTAAAGGCGTCTTTTTACTCTCATTACAAAAAGGAGACTACTGTTTAAGCGTAAAAGGAACTCACATTCAGTAATAAAAAATAACTATACATTTGCTTCTTGTTTGAAGGTTATTTTTGACGATGGAAGGATTGTGAAGGAAACAGGATTTTTCCGGACATTTGCCATCGTTAAGTGAAACAAGAAAACAGTAACACTACGTTTCGAGATCTGCAATCTGATCTCTTCTTCAGGTAAAGAACTAACCTAATACATAATTACAAACTAGGTTAAAATAAACAAATCTTACTAATTAAAACTTTTCTGTGGCACAAAAATCGGTAAAGGCACTGGATTTCGTAACTGGAAATTGAGTCGGCTGTTTCACAGTTACCTGAGGAACAGGGTGACCGGTTTCGCTGTGAGGCCAGTCTTTTACTCAGAAAAATTCCTCCCATAAAACCCAATTTGACAATAGAGGAGAAAAAGGCCAGGTCGATCCTTGGGAAAGATGACACGGTCACGTCAAAATCTTACCTGCCGACAAAGGCAACGCTTACTGTGGTACTTGACTCGGTAACGTATAAAGAAAAGATTGCGGAAAACTTTAAATACTGGCAAATATACAGTTTTAAATAAAGACCCGACTGATTCATTTGAACGTAAAGTAGCAAACACCTTAAGAAAACATAAAGAATTTTTTTCAGATAAATTTAGATCTAAATTAACTCCTCACCACTCCAAAATCCCCCATATGTATGGCCTTCCCAAAATCCACAAACCTACCATCCCTCTCCGGCCCATCATTAGTTTTCTCGTGATTCACCTTGCAGGGAATTGTCTAAAGTCCTCTTGGACATCTTAAACAACCATTGGTAGGAAAAACTGACTCTTTCATCAAAAATTCCAGGGATTTCGTAGAAGAAGTCAAAATCCCTAAAGTTGACTGAAACTGACAAACTGGTAAGTTTTGATGTCGAAAGTCTATTTACAAATGTACCAGTTCCAGAAACTCTCGGAATTATTAAATCACGTCTCAAAGAAGACCAAACATTAAAGGATAGAACTAAACTTCCCGTGCCAGTAATTATGGAAACTGTTAGAAACTATGCACTCAATGCAATTATTTTGAGTTAGAGGGTAAAATTTACCGTCAAAGATGAGGGGAATGGCAATGGGCTCTCCACTGTCTCCTATTTTCGCCAATATCTTTATGGAGGAATTTGAGCGAAAAGCTTTGGCTTCAGCTCAGTTCAAACCGAAGATTTGGTGGAGGTATGTGGATGATACCTTTGTTATTTTTTCTCATGGAGACATTAAATTAAATAATTTTTTTGAATCACATTAATAGTATTTCTCCTTCCATCCGCCTCACAATGGAAGTGGAAGTCTAAAACAAGCTTCCCTTTTTGGATGTGTGTGTATTAAGAGATAGGGATGTCCTTAAGACAACTGTTTTTTCGAAAGATAACACACACAGGAAAATATTTAAATTATCAATCCAACCATCAAAAATCTGTCAAAAGAAGGAGTAGCCTACTCGTTGTTTGATAGAGCAAAGAGCTTGTGCTCAGATAAAGATGGACTAAAAGAAGAATTTAAGAAAATTGAATCGGATCTCAGAAGCAATGGATACCCTCAATTAGTAATTAATAAGTGCAAACGAACCAGAAGAATCATTCCTGAGTCAGAAAAACAGAATTGTGATAAATTTGCGTTTATGTCAAATCCCTTATGTGCCGGGATTATCGAGAAAATTAGAAGAGTAGGTAGAAAGTACAACATTAGAACCGCGTTTAAAACACACAACACTCTTAGACAAAGTCTCGTAAAAACAAAACCAAAAAATGGCACACAGGATTCCAAAAACTGTGTTTACAGTATAAAATGTAGCTGCAATAGGGAATAAATAGGCGAGACAAAAAGACCACTAAACATAAGGATAAAAGAACACAAAGAAAACACGAGAAAGGGTTTTCACAGAAAAGTCAAAAATTGCACACCATTTGTTGGTCCGAAGACCATCATATGAATTGGGATGAAGCCCACATAATACATCGGGAACCACATTTCTTCAAAAGGAAATTAATTGAGGCAACATACATTAAATTAGCAGACCAACCAATCAGTCAACCATCAGTCGAGATTAGGCCGCTTTGGTTGCCAATTCTAAAAAATGAACTAAAGAGAAAACCAAAAGTATCAAACGGATCGGATATTTGTAATAAACCACTGCGGAGTCACAATATGGTTTTAAAGAAGTTCATCTCCGCATGAACCAATAATAACGAAAGGGCCCATTCCTGTTCCCCTTCCTTGTATTTCCGCCATCTTGTTTTAGCCAGCCGTCACGAGTACCATTGGCTAGTCCCTCTGGTCAGTCCGTAGATGGTTAGTAGACGAGTGAAGACGTATTGTGACCTGTATTCCGTAGTTTAGTTTTTTATGATTAGTGTTTTGTATAGTTTTGTATTAAGTGCATGTCTTTAGTGTTAGTGAAGTTGACATACAACATGTAGGTTGTGATTCCTGACTTAGGCGTGCCACAACGCTTTAGTAAGATTTTGTTTATTTTAACCTAGTTTGTAATTATGTATTAGGTTAGTTCTTTACCTGAAGAAGAGATCAGATTGCAGATCTCGAAACGTAGTGTTACTGTTTTCTTGTTTCACTTAACGATGGCAAAATGTCCGGAAAAATCCTGTTTCCTTCACTATACATTTGCACTTTGATAGTATTTGAAACGCTCTCATGTATCTGTATTATGGGTCGAGATTTAAATGAAAAATTAATAAAATAAATTTTCTAAGAGAGGTGTAGGCTCAAACAGCAAAGAATTACCTACAATTATAAAAAGAATTAATGGCTTTTGAGTACCGCTAATAGCCTCTCATTCCTAATCGATATCCTCAGGGCAGGGGTTGGACTAATTTAACTTATATTTAATATCAGATTTGGTATAAAATAACAGAAAGTAATTAACAATCTTGAAATATTTTATTTAGTACTTTAATCTTTCCTATAATTTGTTATGTAAAGAAGAAACAGTTCTACAAGTAGGGATAAATATTATTATGGAAGGTTATGATAAATTTACTAATAAATAAAAACATATTTCTGTGCCATCATAAATCCTAATTTCATTTTATGTTGTGTTTTATTATATTGCCCTTTGCAAACTACCATACAGATTAATTTTAGCTTTAAAGTTTTTGCTTTTTTATTTTTTTAAACCCTAGGTGTTAATTATGATTATTGTTCTACTTAAAACATTCTTCTTTTTTCTAGGTTTGTTATTGACGATGAAGGCATAAAAGCGTTACAGTATTTTTTACATTTCTATTGTTATATGTCAAAGAAGGTCCGATCGTTATTTCGTCTTTTGTAGGAGGTAATAATGAATACGAAAATATAGAAGAAAAGAAGCGGAAAGCGTTTAATTAAACATACGAAAAATATGCAGGAGTCCAGTCCATGCGTTGTTACGGCACAAAATGCAAGTCCCGAGCATAAATCACGTGTACGAGAATCACAATCACACATTACACCAATGCTCCCGAAAGTAAAATACTTAAAATTTTATTTATGTGGGCTCATTAGTCAGCACCAGGTCGTGTCTTCTGATACAATTAGACAAGAAGGCGATGGTCAGGACTAAAAGGGTTAAAGGCAAACCGCTTTCGGCCTATATTTCAGTCCTAGGCCTTAGTGTGATAGTGTGTGTACGAATTTTGTTGCTTGAGGATTTTGTCATTAGTATAATATTTTTAGGTTTCCTACTGAGTTCTTTTTTATTATATTGCCACACAAAGTGGTCATGCTTGAACCAAAGTTTGACTTCGTCCCTGGTCTGCTAATTTGATGTATGAAGTCTCGATAAGTTTTTTGTTTAAAAAACTCTCCTCGTGGTGTATTATAGAGACTTCGGCCCATTTTATATGATGATTTTTAGACCAGCAACGATCAGTAATTGTAATCTTTTCTTCTAGTTCTTTTTCTTATTTTTTATTTGAGTACGTTAAACCTCACATATAGTTTGTTTTCTCGCTTATGTATTACCTATTACAAGAAAATGTATATTGTAAACACAGTTTTTGTAATCCTGTTTGCCATTGTTGGTTTGCTTTTTACGAGGATTTATCTAATTGTGTTTGTGTTTTAAAAGAGTTTCAATTTAAAAATTGTCTGCATACTTTTTTAATTTTTTTAAAATAATCCCGGCACATAAGGGATTTGCATGTACGTAAATGTTTGTTTGTTTTTAATCTCTAACTCTAAAGATCCGATTAAACTTTTTTATACTTTTTTTACCCATATTTGTCTGAGCACAAGCTTTTTGCTGTGCCCAACAATGAGTTGACTATTCCTTCTTTGACAATTTGGTAATTGCTGTTGAGTGTTTTCTTCCGATAAACTGTTGTCTTAAGGACGTCGCTATCTCTTACTACACATACATCCAAAAAGAGGCGTTTGCGTTTGACTTGTACGTCCATAGTAAGGTGAATGGAGGGAAAAATTTTGTTAATGTAAGTCAAGAACTCCTCAAACTTAGCGTCTCCATGATGGAAGACGACGAAGTGTCATCCACGTTTCTCCACCAGATCCTCGGTTTGAACTGAGTTGAAGCCGGGGCCTTTTATCCTCAAAATAATTTGCTATACCTTTTAGTAACATATAACGATGGCAAATGCCTGGAATCTTATTTTTATTATAAAATACGCTTGTTACAATTAATTGAATAATATAAAATTGATAATAGTATGCTGATAAATTTAACAGTTTTACTTTTATTGGTTAAAACACACGACGAAGAACGTACCTTTTCCTTAAAGGCATGAGACGTTGGAAGTTTCCACTTAATTTCAATAAGTGTTTGTTTCAGACGAACTTGTTTACTCAGCATGAAAGTAAACCATCACTAGACTTGCTGGGACACAACAGATTAAATAGTTTCACGCCCTGTATCCGTGTTTACGGATGAAAAGTCTTATGTTAAAGTTCAAATTCTGAGTAATAAATAAAGTTTATTTTCCAATCCGTTTCTTTACCACATTGTTTCTAAGTCGCAATAGGTAAGCTATAACGGACATATGAGTAAATATTGACATAAACATAATACATCTCTACGTAAATATGGAGTAATACTAATTCTAGGCTAAGAATACTGTATATTAATCAGCAAAGAATCTCACACACTCGCCTTCAGCGTAACATGCAGACAAGAAATAATTTTTTAAGAATAAATCAAAATAAATTTACTATAGTAAGAATTTTCAGACAAAAAACAGTTCGAATTTCAATAGCAACTGTGTGTGAATAACATGGTGCTACAATTTAATAGCAAAAATAACTACTAAACTAAATATTATAAATTCGGTATTACTACAAAACTCATTTCAATATTTTATAAAATGTGAGTTGTTTGTATAGCTAAAGTTAATAAATGGCTGAATAGAGTTTGTTTAACACTTGTTGTATGGAATAAAGTTTAGTTGTCCATGCAACAAATATTTTAATTTTCGTTCAGGTTCCTTTAAAATCATTTAACAAATCCCTCTACCAACAAGCATACACATAATTTTTCTTTTATATATTTATAATGTATACTCACATCCTTTTATTCAGTGTATTAAATCTTTGTAATATTTACACAAATTGATAATTAAATTATCAAATATTGTAATAATTATGAAAATATAAAAGAATAACAATTTGTTTTCGCTAGTTGTCAAAAGATTATGAAGATTTAATGTAAATATATATAAAAATGTAATATTATTTGTTTGAATAAATATTTGAAAAATTATTAAAACTTGATGTTACGTTACTCACAACAAGATAATCCTTTGTAAAATTGTTTTTCAAATATATTATTAAACATTCCTGGTGCTTCAAGTTACAAAGGCAATAATTACATAAATAGTGAGCAATTAGTGTATATTGGTAAAATTTTCGTTCTCTAATACGAACTTTCTGTAAAGTTACCGTCCCAACTAACAAGGTAAAACTTCTACACTTTGGCAGTAAAGTGTCTTCCACATAACCATGGATCGAAGAGTTCTACCAAATGATTGACTCTTTAAACAAAAATTCGTTAGTTAATTCACATTTTAAAACAAACTAAAACGTATTCATGTATTATGAAATATCTTAAAATATTTTTATAGTATTTGTAAGATGTTAAGTTAGATAGATGCATATTTATTTCTTTAACTGTAATTTGTTCAAGTACATCACATACAATCTATATAACAGCTATTTTATCATGTATCGTGGGTTAACGTACAATATGTCTATAAACAGACTCTGGAGGTTGCCATCTTCTGATACTTTCCAGCATCAGCAATTCCAATCTTTATGTGTTCCCCAAACCCCAAGATTAAGTAACCATCCATAACTAAAATCCTGTTGCTGTTCATCTGTTCTGGAAATATTAAGACTGTGGAAGCCAACTGCCTCCTATAGCTCCAATTAAGGAGAATTCCTGGTTTCTGGAAGCAAATGTTTTCTAGTAGCACTCCGTATTTTTGAAGCTTCACACCCCTTACCGATCGTAGCACTGAGAACTGCAGGCCTTTACAATTTCCTGCCTTTGGTTATTGTCCGGTCTGTGGCAGCTTTAGCACTTTATGAATTCTCGGAGTCTAGAGGGTTCCGGGTTGAGTAAATCATCGTTCATATCGGCGAAATGATCTTCTAATGTAACTGATGATCCAGGTGAGTATAAACGACTTTTTTACAATACAGTATGGGCATTATTGTTTTTTTATCACTTCTATAGTACTCTAGTCTTAAAAGAATTAGAAATTTCCTTTCATTCCTAAATTAAGATATTAAATACTATTGATTATTATGCCGTTTTGTTATCAAGAATAAATAACCTTAACATATATAATTTCTGACATTTAAAAAATCACTTCTATCAAATGTTTACCAATTATTTTACAGTATCCCATTCCACCATCCATTAACCTTCTTGTTAATAGAGATGGAATGATATGTTTGGGTGGATGTTTTTATGTCTAACTCAGGATTTATATGAATGCAAATTGTTAACAACCCACCCCTGAAATTTAATATTTTGGAGGTAAAAAAATTATAAAAAGAAACCCCTAGCATGTTACTATAAAAAGTGGCTAAAGAATATTATAAAAGGAAGAAGAATGGCACAGGGTAGAGGTTTCCAATGTTACACTATCAAATTTGGTAACCAATTACAATTGGAATTGTTTAATAATACTCCAACAATTTAAGTTGCATTTAACGTTATTGTAAGACATATAAAACATTCACTCACTTCCAATTTTCACAACTTATGGAACTAAATCATAATACAAGGTATTACTTGAATCAAAACCCTTGAATAACTTAGCATTTATTGGGTTTTGTTTTGTCAGACCGAAGCCCAGCAGAAACTCCTGAGATTACCAATGGCTGATTTTGCCATGTTATCTCTTATTGATTACCATTTAATATGTCCGACACATTCAGTCAAGCCACTGGATCTCCTTTTAACAATTGTAATTTGTAAATCCTTGAATTTTAATTTGAAAAAACTAGTACTTCGACTTTGTTTCAAAATTCTACACATTTAACACATTTTTTCGGATAGTTTGTTACAAGCTATATTTATGTTCTGTAGCTACTTATACTTCCAGATTACTTTATCATTTTTATTAAAAAAAATATTTCATGTTAATTTTTTATGCATACCAATATATTCTTAAAGCTTTTTTATGAAGTTTAGGACATTAATCCATTTCTTGCTCCACCATCTTTATTGGATCGTACCTCATCTTATCTCTATTCCTTACGGATGATGCTTCATTTAAGCAATTCGGTTGCAGTAAACTCCACAGAAATGTAAACAAGTGGGACAATAAAAAGTCCAATAAAGTCTATTTTCTATATTAATACATTTAGTCAATGTTAATGATTTTACAATGATTTATCGTGGAAATATAAGGTAAATCACTTTCTTAACCTCTCCAAACCAACGAGAAGGTATAAGTAAACATAAATTAAATGTCCTCTATTTTTATAATCATTATAATATTTATTTTTTTATTTTCAATTCAAAAACCGTAATCATAAATGTGGTAAGTTAACGAATTGTGAGCAATGTGCGAGCGAATGAGGGGAACCCTTGTCTCATTTGAATATATACGAGCTATTGAACATCGATAACCATTATATTCACCAGTGATTGGATGGTCAGACAATGGTTTCAGGACAACCTTTCCAATTATGTTAAAGATGACCTCCTAATATATTGTATACAAAGTGCATACGTAAAGTAAAATACATGCACTACTCAACAATTTAAAACTATTCACCATATTATTTACAAACTTAAAGTTATATACATTAATATAAATATCAATATTCTGTGTCCATTTAATTACGCTTTATGTATGTAACACGTGTTTCTTCACCTTTGGTATTAAAATTATTCTAAAATATAAATTTAAAAAATTACACACTTATACCATTAGATTTATCACACGTCAAATAATTTCTTTAGCTGTAGAATTGTTATGGGTAATGTATGTATCGAAATTCACAGATCTTCTGCATTGTCATTCCTTTGAGAACCTTAATGACACCGTTTTTGGTTTTATTTTACTAAACTTATCCTTAATATGTATGTCCTTTATATACAATAATTTAGAAGTACGCTAAAACACCGTTAACGTTTCAGGCTTCATCATAGACCAATAATTGTCTGGGATTAAGCAGAGTTTCATGAAAAATATTAAGTTTTCATACGTATTATTTGACGAAATATATGTTATACAAGGTTAGGCTACATGAATTATTAATATTTAATAAGGTTAAAATAAATTTCGTTTAACTACAAAATTATTTATCCTTCATTTGCTCTCCGTCAGTTTTCTGTGTCTGTGATAAAGTTTTTAGGAAATAACTCACACATGAAAGATAATAGTTCAATAATTATCGCTATTTAATATCATGTGATGTGTTCGTGGATATTTGAGGTTTAACATTCTGGAACGACATTTTAATAATGTCCTGTAGCATTTAAAGTCTGGCATTTGTAGTAAAATAATCATTTGTAGCATATCACAATATTTGTAGCCTTCATACCCTATCCTACGGTTCGATGATTTAATTTAATTTGCCCCAACTGCACTTAATAGTGTCTCTTTCAAGCATTACGTAAGCATGTGCAGTGGTTTTCAGTATCGAGTCTTTACCGGCCAAAAAAAAGTTCACGTACATCAAAGATTATTCTAAGAACTATTACTTTTTCCAAATTCAGTGTAAACCAACGCTTAAATGCATCATATTTAGTAGCAGAAATAAAAGTATAGAAGTATAAACAAATCCGGAAGGAGTGAGCGGGTGGGTATCCTACAAAATATAATCCAACTCATAATCTTAAGTGTTTTAAGGGTTAGACTATTTTCTAAATTCTAAAGATATTTTGTCTGTACCAAACTTTGCATAACTGAACTATGAGTTTGAATTTTGGCTTATGTCCAGGTGTGAGTTGTTTTTGAAGCTCGTGAGGCCGCTCATTATTCTGCCGCCTCCAGTGGTTGCCTAAACCTAAGTCGGTTAAGGTAGTTTTTTTTTTTCAAAATCTTATACGTTTTATCATTTTCCACTTATTTGACGACTTTTTACTCACTACTAACATTAGACTTAATTAAGTATTTGATCATTTACAAAATTTAAAATTAACTTATATTATTGTCTAGTTAAGTTAAGTTTCCTACCAAAATATCTCCTCCTCCTTCATTTAATCGGTTTACTTAAATAAACATAACTTTTTCTCATTGATAATCCAAGAATACGAGAGCTAGTAAAAAATACTAACCATATAGTGTTATATTGTTTTAAATTATGCAGTTTGTATACTAATTTTTAAATATTAAGTTGCGTAGTATTAAAACCTAGCGCACAACATATTGAATTCAACTTTCATTGTAATTAATTTTTTTATATTCAAGTGAGTTTTAAAAAAGTATTCTAAATCTCATTTTAATTTAGCTATTCATGGAATTAATATAATTATATACTGTTTTACAGTTTACTTCGTTGAGATTGCTTTCATAGGGGGAAAAGCGTTTAATTTATATAGCTGGTAAACCTAAACACAACGCTATATTATTTAACGGACGATAGGTCTATAAACTGTATTCAGTGGATTGCAGAGACTGGAATTGAAGTTGAATTTTCTCCGCATTGTCTTTACCCCTTCCTTTTATCAGACCATCCTCCGGCTTACTCTGTTATGTTGTCGATTTAAAAAAGAACCTACATTGCATTTAAGAGTAAATAGCATTACTTTGCATTGTACAAGAAATATAGACTAATTAAAACTAAACACATTATTTACATTGTTTTGATCAACAAAACATAATTTCCTTGTCAACAATATATAAAGTTTAATGAGCTGAAAAACGTCCTCTCTGTCTTGGACTATAAGTTGAAGAATAATACTTTTAATCTGTCTGATTACCTATCTGCCATTATACATCTCAAGATATTGGCTGTATACTTGGAATTTTGAATTTTTGATATATATTCGAGAATACACCTATTCATGACAATCATGTGTTAATACAAATAATTAGAAAATATTGAAAAACCCTGAAATTATATTTTACTGTTTTATGCATAAGTCTATATAGAACTTAAGCACGAACTAAGGACAATAATGTAGATTTGTTAATTAATGTATAGACCTCTGTCCTAGCACAACTTCATGTATTTCATGTCCCTTCTAATAAATTACTAGCACTGACAACACAGATAAATTTAAAGTTTGCCTTGTTCCCACTATAAGGATAATACGTGAAAAAGTGTATATTTATGGCCATTGTAATTCAAACCGTTTGCCTCATTTTAATTATTGATCATTTAAATATATTGAAGTATACATTTAAAACAAGATGAAGCCCAACATTAAATCAGCATTTACGCAGTCTGAAAAGTCTATTTCAGTCAAAAGGTAACTTAGTAAAGTTTTATGGCTATCTTTAAATGGATAGTAAAACATAGATAATAACTTTGTCTTTGATATTAGAATTACAGAATTGACGAACTACTGAATACTTAACACTTGATAAACTGTACAGTATAAGATATATATATATATATATATATATATATATATATATATATATATATATATATATATATAAAGTTCTTCTCTGGATATATATTTTTAAGCTGTACTCACACAGTAATTGCAGAAATGGTAAAATTAACAAAAGTTGTAACTATTAACCTTTCTCTATGTTTTCAGGACTATAAATGTCAACAAATTGTAAGCAGTGGTTAATTATACTAAAAATATTTTTGTACTGCAAATGTATTTACATAACGGCTAATAACATTTAATAGGTTTTTTAAATTAATATTACACTACTTTAGCGACCAATATTGGATTTTTAGCAGCCACAAATATAGTGGAGCACAGATCGAAAACATTTTAAATATGAGAGTATGACTAGGACTATATCTTTTCTACTAAACCCAACAATGTTCGTATAACAGTCGGGTAGTTTTCCCATGATAGTGTTAAACACACATACATACATAAAAATAGCCACCATTAGATTTTTATATAAGAAAATAGATTATCTTCACCACCAAATATGCAGGATTGTTATTACTTGCCTGCAATACAATATAAAATTGATGAAATAATAAATTACGTTGTTGTTAAACTAATAATTATAAACGCATAAACATTTTAAAACTCAAATAAAAACAAAAGCTTCATCAAGGTGTAATATGAATGAGTGAATATTTCTTGAATGACTGAACAGTAATTCAAAATTGATCAAACTCCCGCAGTTTGTATTGACCAGGAATATTATTCAGCCCAGTGATTTGTGAAAATATACATGCTGTTAGGAAACGACATCAGATAATTAAGTTTAGATAATGGATTTGAACCTCATAATACAGATTAATCGAGTGAGTTAAATATATAAGGTTCGTTGCCTTTAAAGGCCTTACATACAAGTTTTTAGTCTTGCTTGGGAAATTCCTTGCTCTATAAAACTTTTTGCTTTCTGAAACAGAAAGTTGTTTTTAAATCAGAATCAAGAATCGTTTTTAAATACAAGAAGCTAAGTGTTAATAATCATACATTCATTTTGATAACGGACTTTTTATATACCACTTGTAAGGTTGAATATGAAGAAAAATGATTGAATTTATATTTATTTTGCTACTAAAGAGAAGCAAAATTATGTTTAACATTCAAAAAATGAATCTTAAATTAAATATAAAAAAATTCGCGCTCTTAAAATATATGCAGATGAGTACAACTTTGAATATTACGAATTTTGTGATATTAATAAAAACAGTAATATGTTGTCTTATACTTGTAGGTTTAGAATTATTTTTGTGTGTATTTTAGGAATCAGTTGTATTTAAGGTTATTTTATGTTATAATATAATAATTGTCATTTTTAAATATAAAAATAACCAGCAAAAATTTACGAGACCAAATTTAAGCATAAGATTTTTTAAATAATTTTTATAACGATTAAACAATCATAAGTGGTGTATAACAGTTATTTATTTATCTGTTTGTCATTGACTTTAAACATGTTTCCTGAAATCAAGTATTTTTATTCAACACATTAAATAAATACTATACTGTTTGTTAAGGAAATTCTGTAAATCGATTTTTAGTCATATACCTGAGTTACTGACAGGTATATTCACTTCATTATAACTTTATTCGTTTAAAATTTTAAAAATATACAAACCACTTCATCTTAATAAAATTACATATGATATTACTAAGTAAATATTATTTTTCTGAATTGTTGCTAACATATATTATCTCATTTTAGACTCACAAAAATGTATACCATCCAGTATAATTGTGATTTAATATAAACGTTAGTACTGACACCACTACATTTAAACGTACTTAGGTTGAAGATCTTGACGACTGTATTTTCAATGTTATATTTATGTAAGAACGAGTTTCATGACAAATGTTACTGCTAGTGTGTGTGCGTGTGTGAATAGCTTTGCTTCAGTCACGATGTCGGTTTCTTGTGTTCCCATGCCGCGGTACGTGACTGCCGGTCTGGTATAGCCGACCTGCACAGCGTAGCTCACACCTGTGCGGTTACCTTACCTCCTTCCCTCACCCACCCAATTCGGCCCAAATCTTTATAAACAACCACGCCCCTTTTCATAATTATTTTAAAGCCGTTCTTATCATGCGAAAAACACTTATTTTTAATAGGGATGAATCCAGAGCGACTTTTTTCCTAAAAACTTCGACGTTATTGTAGTGTTGGAGACATGGTTGCAGACGAGTATTCTTTCAATTGAGGTTTGCTTTGAAGAGGTTGTTTTTGCTTATTCACTTTGCATGCAAGATAAGATTGGTAAAATTAGAGAAGTTGTAGCTCTACTGTAAGAATCACCTTAAATTTAGAGTGCTTTGCTGTACACCTGCTCAATACTCGGCTTCACCTGAGTTTACTTTTTTGAAATAATAGTTTTCGATTTTTATGTCTTTATGCAAACATTGAAAAACGCAATAGCTAGTCGATGTCTTTCATTAATATAAAACTGTTTAAAACCTAAATTTTAATGTAATATTTAGAGACAGTTAATGTTTTTAATTTCCTGTGATGGTTGGTAATATAGTAACGAACCGCCATATTGGTAATATGATGAGTGTGAATAACACTTAATAAAGACCTTATTGGCCCAGGCATCGAGCCTTTCAGGGACTGATTTCTGCGTTGCTTACAAGATGGTGCGAACTTAACAATCCAAATATTGGTCTCCTAAAACATAGGCCATCGGGTGGGTTCGAACCAGGGTTGTAATACTTTTTCTAATTACTTAGTTCTCAATATGCCTTATATATATGCAGAGTCGGTATTCAAAGCCTGTGTCAGAGATGAGTTTTTTGAGCAATGTGTTAGATAATGTTGACGTATCGTAACCTCAAGCTGCCAACTTTAATATTCCACTGTCCGCAAAATAATAATGTGTACCTGGATTCATCGCACACGGCATGTTAAAAATATCGAGCTTTCAGGCATGCCAATTATAATCAGATGAAGAAGAAGTGGCATTTTGCATCTTGCAAGACATGGCATTTACAAGACTTGCATAAATCAAATTTTTACACCCCATCTATTCACTCCCTTAGATCTCCAATCGGACAAGTCTAAACACCGTCCAACGCCCTCTGTCTCTTCTGTATGGTACAGAGACTATTGCCTTCATATAGTACCTGTGGCGCTCTTGACTTTGAGAGTCCACATACATATATACACCCAGAAGTAGATATGATTGTGGGGTTTCTAGACCACTTTTGGGACAGACAGTAAATCAATAGAAATTCCTGTTTAAAGGACAATAAACGAATCTGTAAAATCAAACAGTAATGGAAAATACTGTTTAAAGGACAATAAACGAATCTGTAAAATCAAACGGTAACTCATGAATGAAAAATTACCGAATCTATAGCTGTTTGCTTCTACTTTCTAGAGCTGTCAAATCAATCTATCGGAAATGTCTGCTACGAATTAACGAAAAATCTTCTATTCTACAAAATTAGCAACACATTCTTTATCTTTAATAGTCTTTTTTCCCAGTAACAATCAAGTGTAATTTATCATTTTTATTCAATTCTTTAATCTTTTTTTCATCCAAAACAGTCAAAAATCTATTTGGCAAATGTACTTTGAAATCTTCTAATTCTGCTATGATTGTAAGCCCGAATTTATCTTTCATTTTATCCAATGTCACAATTTTATACTTCTTATTTTCTTCTAATTCCATTAATTTCTTATATTCTTTGAACTTTAAATCACCAACCTCATTTAATTCCTTTAGTGGCTCCATTTAAACAACGTAAAAATTTCTTAACTATGAATTTGAAAAAGTAATGATATTTACTAGAATTTGACAGAAATCAGCACAATTTGAAGTCTTAGTTTACAGATTTTTCTATAATAAATAGAAGAATCTATCACTGTTTCACTAGAAATTGTGCTGATTTCTGTCAAATTCTAGTAAAAATCATTACTTATTCAAATTCATAGTTAAGAAATTTTCCCTATTTAAATGGAGAGGAAAAAGGTATCATGTCCATACTGCAAAAAAAGATGTTTTTGAACATCATTACACCAGGCATTATAATTCAAAGAATCATCTGAAAAATAAAGATATTTATGAAAAAGAACTAAATTATTTGAGGAATTGGGCTAAAGATAATCAAATCGTTGGTCACGAAAAGATGTACAATATAGAAAAATTGCGTGAATTAAAGAAAAGCTTTAAGGAAGATAAAAAAGATCTCAATCTATTTAATGATGAAAAAATTCAATCAATCGCTGAAAAATTGTCCATAGAAACAAACGATAAAACTAAGTCTGAAATGATCGAAGAAATTGATAAAACTCTTAACGAAAAACCTGAAAATATCATAGATGTAGAAGTTTTATCCTCAATACACGGTCTTTTCAAGCAATACATTTTAACAAACTTGAACGACAATTCCATGTCAATTTACAAATATCTATCAATTATGAGGCCAGAAATTAAAAGTTTAATAGAAAAATTTCAAGAGAATGTTAAAAATATGAAGGGTTATCTCTCTTTGGAATGTGAATATGAAAGAACTTTAGTGAACGGTGAAACACAAACGTGTCCAATGTACTTTACTATAAAAGCAGATGATATCCTCGATGTAAATGATTTTATCACTAAGCAATTTAATAAATTATCACATCGAGAACAGACAAATCATCCAAATAGGGGTTCAGGATGGACATTTAAACGCTGCATACAACTAGTTTTGAGCCTTAACAAACACGAAATGATGAATGCTGGATCATATATCAATTTACCAAAGAAAATCAAAGATAAAAAAGCTTGTATAAAATATCAAAAATAAAGATGATTATTGCTTTATTTATTCTATCCGATTTGCTATTGAAAAAACCCGAGACTCATGTCGACAGAGCAATACAATACGCAAAATTTTTAAATGACGAGATATTTTCAGGTTTCGAGTATCCAATGTTTAAAAGATATATAATCATTTGAAAAACGAAGTTACAATTCCAAGTATAAGTATCCGAAAATGTCAATAAATATCTACAGTTATGATGAGAAATTTAACATTGTTCCGTTGCAAATTTCAGAAATGTATGACGCCGAGTTAGAAGTTGATTTATTGTATGTAAAACAAGAAGATAAATCTCATTATGTTTTGATAACCGATATAAATAGATTAGTGAGTTTACAGTTATCTAAACATAAAGAAAGGAAATTTCTTTGTAGAAGATGTTTAAGCCATTTCTACAAATCTGGAGATTTAACAGATCATTTAGAAATTTGCAAACAACATGAAGTTTGTAAGCCAATTATGCCGTTTCCAGGTCAAACAACAACATTTACTAATTATCGAAAGAAATTTTCTCATCCTTTACGTTATTTATATGGATTTTGAAAGCATATTAGAGAAGATTCTTACATGCAAAAACAATCCGCAAAAATCGACTACAGCCAAGATTCAGAAGCATATTCCTTATGGTTTTACTCTATATTTAGTGTCGAATGTGACAAATCGCATGTACAAACCTATATGTTATAGAGCAAAAAATGAAGACGATTTGCCTAATGTTCCTACACAATTGTTTGAAGAGCTCAATAAAATATCAAAATACATAGCTACAAAATATAATTCTAAGAACAAAAAACCTATGAAATTGACCGAAGAAGAAGAATTAGCGTACCAAAATTCCAGTCTTTGTCATATTTGTAATTGTGAGGTTTTTGATAATCAAACAAGAAAAAAGTACGAGATCATTGTCATTTAACAGGTAAATTTAGAGGTTCAGCTCATTTATCTTGTAACTTGAATCTCAAATTTCCTCAAAATATTCCAGTTTTCTGTCACAATATGAGTAACTACGATACCCATTTGTACATAAAAGAATTGGCAAAACAGTATGGTAATGTTGATTAGATCGCAAACACAGATGAAAAATATATAAATTATTCAGTAAATTCAGGATATGGGTATGAGTTTGAAGATGATAAACCAAGAAAGTTCATCAAGTTTTCTTTCGTAAATACGTTTAAGATTTATGGCATCGTCTATTGAAAAGTTAGCTAAAAACCTCAAAAAAGATGATTTCAAGCATACAAATCATTTTATACAAGATGGACGAATATTGAACGCAATTCTAAAATAGACAACCAAATGACGAAGAAGAAATCTTTAGAATTCTATCTGGAAAAGGCATATTTCCTTACGAATTTATCGATAGTATTGAAAAACTTGATTACACAGAAGACCTGAAAATTCAAGATTTCTATTCACTTTTGACAGACGAGAGCATATCTGAGAAAGATTATCAACACTACTTGAGCGTTTGGAACAAATTAAAAGAGAAAAATCTTGGAAATTACTCTGATTTGTACAATATCCAAGATGTTTTATTGCCGCTGATATATTCGAAAACTTCAGAAACATTTGTCTAAATTGTTACAAACTTGATCCAGCACATTATCTAACAGCTCCAAGTCTCGCATGGGACGCTATGTTAAAATTAATGAAAATAGAATTACAATTGATTAGTGATTATAATATGTATTTAATGATTGAAAAAGGTATTCGTGGAGGTATTTTCTCAATGTATTAAACGATATGTTAAAGCAAATAACAAATATTTGAAAGATTTCGATAAGACAAAACCTGAAAACTATCTGTTGTACGTCGATGCAAACAACCTTTATGGTTACGGTCTTATGCAAAATTTACCATATGGTGATATCAAGTGGATGAATCCTAAAACATATACAAAAGAAGAGTGGCAAGAAACAATTTTGGAACTCACTGGCGACGAAGATTATGGCTATATTATCGAAGTTGATCTAGGATATCCAACAAATTTACATGAACATCACAAGGATTTACCTCTTGCTCCCGAACATTGTAAAAACAAACTTTGCACAACTTTACTGGATAAAACTGAATACGTTGTTCATTCAAGAAATTTGAAATTCTGTCTGGAACAAGGTATGATTTTGAAACATGTAAATAGAGTTATTGCATTTGATCAGAAGCCTTTTATAAAAAAGTACATTGATTTTAACACAAACATGAGGACCAAAGCTACAAGTGACTTTGAGAAAGATTTTTACAAGCTTATGAACAACTCAGTTTTTGGAAAAAGTATGGAAAGTGTGCGAAATAGATGCGATATAAAACTAGGAAATGAAGCAATGAAACAGGCCAAGAAAACAAACTTCAAATGCTTTAATATCTTTGACGACAACTGTATAGCGAGTCACATGTATAAAACAAAAGGTTAAATTTAACAAACCGATCTACATAGGATTTTCAGTTCTTGACCTATCAAAATTGCTAATGTACGAGTTTTATTACGATAAATTAAAGAAGTTTGATCCAGATTTGAATCTTTGTTACATGGATACAGACAGTTATTTTCTAGAATTGAAACGAGATCCTTTTAAAATTATTAAAGAAAATATAGAGGACTTTGATACGAGCGATTATCCAAAAGATCACGAATGTTTCACTACTAAACATAAGAAGGTAATAGGGAAATTCAAAGATGAGTTAAATAGCGAAGACTTAGAAGAATTTTGTGGATTGAGATCGAAAATGTACTCGTACAAATATCTAGGAAACAAATCCAGTAAGATGCAAAGGGATTAAGAGAAGCGTTGTAAATAAAACAATAAATATCGAAAAACTTGAAGAAATGTTTGTTCGAAGATAAAGAAGAATTTAGGGAGATGACAGTAATCAAAAGCTACAAACATGAGTTGTACACAGTTACCATAAACAAGCTGGCACTGAACGCTAAAGATGATAAGAGAATTGTCCTAGAAAATAAGATCGATACAGTACCGTATGGATATAAAACAGATATTTTAGAAGAGTTAAACAAACTTGGAAACTTTGATATGTAAATGGAAGATGATTTAATTCACTGTCACAAGTGTAAATAGAAAACGAAAAATATAGATTCTAAGATTGTTTCAAACTCAAAACGGATTGTATAGAATTGCAGCAAAATGTTCAAAATGTAAGACAAATAAGAGTAAATTTATAAAGAATCCTTATGAAAAAACAAGTAAAGAAAGAATTGAAGAATAAAGAAGAAATAGAGATTGAAGCTAGAGAAATTCATGCACCAGTACGAAAAAAGTTTAAAAAGAGAAAAATTATAACTTTAGGAATTGACGATTTATGGGCAGCAGATTTAGTAATAATGTCTAACTATTCGGATCAAAATGATGGATTCAAGTATATATGTTAAATGTTATTGATACTTTCTCAAAATATGCTTGGTCAAGAGCTATCAAAAGAAAAAAACGGCAAGGACGTTTCAAAAGCTTTCAAAGATATAGTAAAAGACGCGATAAAAATCAGGCATAAACCTCCAAATTTACTTCATACAGATAAGGGTTTAGAGTTCAAAAATAAAGAATTTAACGAAGTTTTGAGGAAATACAACATTAAGATTTATCATACTGAAAACGAAGAGAAATCAAGTATTGTAGAGAGATATAACAGAACTCAAAACGAAAGGATGAAAGTTATTTTTGAGATTAATAAAAACTTTAAATGGATCGATGTTCTTCAAAAATCGTAAACAATTCTAACAATACAGTTCACAGCACAATCAAAATGAAGCCCAAAGTCGTAGATAAAGATGCAGAAAAGGAGTTATTAGAGGACCGTTTTCAAGTATGTTCCACCAGAAATTCACACGGAAAACTAAATTTAAAGTCAATGATCATGTAAGAATTGTTAGTAAAAAAACAACATTTTCGAACAAATATAAGAACAATTGGTCAAGAGAAATCTTTGTGATTTATCAAATTAATAACACAGATCCTGTAACTTATAGTATAAAAGATTTAAATAATGAAGAAATAAGTGGAAGATTTTACGAATATGAATTGAGAAAGTCAAAGATATAATTTTTTGTATATAAATGGAGGCTCAAAAGAAATGTATGAAGTGTCAAGAATTTAAAGATTTGTCGAAGTTTTCTCAAGATAAAAGAAGCAAAGGTGGATTATACTATTATTGTAAAGTTTGTCGTAGTAAATATGAGAGAGAATTATACGATAAAATAGAAAAATTAACGTTAGAATAGAAAAAATGTTGCGTTTGTAAAGAAATTAAGGATATTTCCAAATTTTACGACGGGCATTATAGTAGAGATAAAAAACAAGCATATTGTAAAGATTGTAATATAAGAATTCAACGAGAAAGTCAAAAGAAACCGACTCTTTGCGAGTGTGGACGAATCATTCAATGGTTACCTTATCTTCAAAAACATTTACAGACAAAATATCATAATTCTAGAGTTTAATAAAATTTAGAAACATTTTCATCGTAAAGTCCAGATTCATTGATAAAAACAGTGTCAGGATGAAGATTGTTAAGGGGCCATTCGAATAGCCCCTTGTTTCTCGGGGTCTATGGGATAGACTCCTGTAATTTAAACATTAAAAAGTTGTTTTTATCATCATTATCGACATTATTTATGATAGCTTGCCTCGTGTTTTCATATTCTAAAATTTCTGCAACATCTTTTGCTTTGAACCAAATTTCGTTATTTTCGTCAACAATCGTAAAAATTTCTGTATTATTGAATTTGAGTTATTATTTATTAGATCTACAACTGTCTCCATTTAGATAGAAACATTTTTATTTCGAGAACAAAGGCCAGATTCATTGATAAAAACGGTGTTTTTTGAAAGTTTGAAGGTAAGAACGATTCGTTCCCCCCTTGATTCATCATTCTTTCGACAATCTTAAATATATTGTTGTTTTACTCTCATTATTTAATAAATTTCCCTCAGAGTCTTGTATAGTTAGAACGATTTTTTGAATTCTTTTAATATTTTTTCTAATTGGAATATAATCTATTTCATTCGTTTTTTTCACTGATTTTTGATCCATAAGCAACATTTGGAAAAAAAGTGTACAAAATTTCAGATTCTTTGTGTAAATGTTCTGTATAATTTTCAAAACTAGGTTCAACGAGATTACAATGTACTTCAATTACATCGAACGGTCTAAATTTTGGCGTTTTATTTCCAAAATATACCTGATTTGGCTCAATAGTTTCTTGAACAAACCCTAATAAATCTACTATAATTGCTGAAAACATTATTCTTACTGGTGATTTTATTTGAATTTTATTAGAGAGATAATTTTTTTCATTTCAAACTTGTTTTCGTCAAAGTTTAAAGATTTATCTGATTGTTTGAAAGTTTTCAGATAATTTTTAAGGGAATTTTTTATTTTATCGAAAGTATAATATACTTTGTTTAAACCATAATATTTTGTTATGTTCTTCTCACTAAAATCCTATACAGTAAGGAGAACTTTCACTAATATTTATTAAAAAATTGTCAGAATAAAAACCGCTTAAACCGATAAAATAATTTGATTTTTCCTCTAAATGAATAGGATGTTCCAAGTTTAAAACTAATTTAGAGCTTTCTGAAGTCAACTTGAACAGCTTCATTTTCGCTATTTAAATGGAGAAATTTTTAAAGCAAAAAGATCAGATAAAACTTCAAAAGTTTGAAGAAAATAAGAAAGATCAACCAATCAGATTGTTAATTGTTGGTTCAAGTGGATGTGGAAAAAACAACTTTATTATTGAATTTTATCTACAATAGGTTGATTCCTTATTCCAATTTGTATGTTTTTAGTAAATCTTTAAAACAAGACGCATACAAAAAATTACAACAAAGATTCAAAAATATTGAGAAGAACTTAAGCAAAGAAATATCACATTTTTATAATGCTTCTGAGGACATAGTTCCGTTAAGCGAATGTAAACCCAATTCGTTAATCGTTTTTGATGATTGTATTTTGGACAATCAGGACGTTATTAAGGAATATTTCGTAATGTCTCGTCACAAAAACATATCTTTTATCTATCTTTCCCAATGCTTTTTCAAAGGTTAATAAACAAGTTATTAGAAATAATTTGAATATGTTGTGTGTTTTTAAGCAAGATGATCACTATTCGAGAAAAATTTACAACAATTATGTGGGATCTGATATGAGTTTTAACCACTTTATTGAATTACGTGATAAAATTTGGAAAGAAGACTATGGATTTTTAACTATTAATCTAACTTTGAAGCCTAAAAATGGAAAATATTTGAATAAATTTTCTAACATAAATGCTGCTCAGTGGTCTGACAAATCTACTTAATAAAATATTTGTTACAACTATTTTTATATTATCTTTAATTTTTATTTACATTATAAAAATAACAGAAAAACGGTAAATCTGTTCACATTCCACGTTCACGTTCATGTTTCACGTTCGTGTTTTCGTTTCACGTTCGTATTTTACTTTAAAACGCGTGTTTTACGTTTCGTGTTCACGTTTTACGTTCCACGTTCACGTTTTACGTTTCGTGTTCACGTTTTTACGTTCCACGTTCAACGTTTTACGTTTCGTGTTCACGTTTTTACGCTCCACGTTTCAAAATTTTTCTAATTAAATGGTGAACGTAACTTCTGAAGAAGCGAAAAAAACTTGATCAAATCGAAAAGAAATTAATCAAAGAATTTAAAGAACAGATTCGAATTGATGAAAAAGAACAAGAATTTATTCAAAAAATCAATCAACCTGTAGTTCATTCAAGAAAATATACATTATCAATTAAAAGATCATATGTCTGTTCTTTGCCTCTATCAACACTTAAGTATAAAGTTTTTTGGATGAAAATAAAGATACAGTTGATTGGAATAATATTATAGATAGCGGTTACTATCCTGTACAGATTTTATTGAAATATGTGGCCGAAATTGCAAAATTTAAGGAAGAGAATCCTGAATATGACGAAGTAGATCATTAAAAATGACTAAAATTTATATCTTTTCTTATAAAAACGTATATTAGATCGATGAAAAAAATGATATCTTTCTTATACATGATGTTTAAAATTTCTAAATTTTCTCTTATTAAATGGCGGACTACAGAAAATATGCTAGTGATATTGAAAGGGCGGAGTTTTAAAAATTTCTATCCAATTAGTAAACAACATTTGAATGAACCGAATAAAAGAACTGAGCTTAATATTGATTTTGGAGATAATTTTTGCTCGTCTAACTTCCAGTTTTATATTTCTGGAACTTTAACAAAACAAGATGGTCAAGCATATCTTGGAACTGATAATGTTAGATTAATCGATAATTTTATACCGTTTTTATTTTCTAAGATTGAAGTAAGGAAACACAATAAATTGATAGAAGAAGTCGAAAACTGTGGCCAATTAAGCACAATTAAAGGAACCATTTGTTATTCCAAAAGTGATGTATTTTCAAACAGTTTTGAATCAACTTTTAAAATTTGGACAATTTGAAGCGGTCGGTGATTTAGCACATTTCGGCTTAGGATTCTTTGAAAATGTAAATTTTCCAATCTATAAAGATGGATTTTACATTAGTTTCATAAGAGCTGAAGACGATGATGTGATTCTGAAGACTGCAACTGGAAATGTTATGCCTGTTGATGGCAAAATTACAATTAACGAGTTTTTCATTAGAGTTCCGATGATTGATTACAAAACCACGAGTAAAATTCAGTTGATTGATGAAATTATAAAATCTCAAAACATCATGTTTTAATTTTCTAGATTGGCAATGTATTGAGCAAAAAGGTATTTCCGGAACAACTTATTCGTTCGATATCACAAATATTTATAGAAATATTTTCAATCCCAAGTTCATTATTGTTGGTTTTCAAACAGATAGACAGAATAATCAAGAAAAAAATCCTTCAAAGTTTGATTGTTTTGAATGTGAAAAATATCAGAGTAAAATTGAATGGTTTCTTATTATCCAGATGAAATTACAAAATTTAAACATTTCCGGTGGTCTTTTCAGAATCATGTATCAGATGTATCAAGATTTTAAGAAAGTTTACTACAAAAATATGGAAATGTATTACAATCCTAAAGAATTTTTAGCGAATAGACCTATTTATGTCATTGATACAACAAAGAGTTTGACAAATATTTCTAGTTCAAAGAACGATATAATTATCAATATGGATTTTCAAAACTGCTGTCGAATTATACGTATTGTATTCTTTGGTTACGTAAATTTGCGGACTACATTTTCATTTTAGCAGCCAAACTGTCTTTTTGATATAGCTATCTTAGTAGAGAACTACCCCAATTTTTTTAAATTACTCGTACTAAGCCAAACAAATTACCCCCCCACAATGTTACATGTTACTTAAGGTTTACATAGACATTAGTGACAAATTGAGTTTTACACAGTTATATTTACATGGAAGATATAAACCATTAGCACTAGAAGCCTCCTGGACATAAAAAGTGTAACGGCTTTAAATCGTATAAGCAATTCTTTTAATCGTGAAATATAGTCGTGAGTTTTCCCATTTTCTGCTAAAGTTATGGTTTTTATTTGCCTGATATACTCCGTAATTATTTCCTGATTGAAAGGCTTCAGACTGACTTGGAATTTCAATTAAGAGGCATCAGTGGGCGGCTTTGGTTTCTTCTTAACTGTATCTCATTACTTATTAGCGTTCTACAAGGTTTGCATTGCCTTCTTCAATTTCTTACCTGTTCTTTTGTTTATTCTCATTGGATCGCTTTTGTTCAAAACTAAAATAATCGTTATAAATTTATTTGATATATATTTCTATATTTATAACAACCAGATAGAATATATAGTAGGATGACATAGGGCATTCATGTTTGGTTATTAACTACGCATGTTCAAATTCTCTCTCTGACTGTAGCATGTGATAACACTAACTTACTCTTTAATTTTCATTATTTTGCTGCAATACCGTGTTATATTTTAAAGTACTACTGAGTCATATACTATTATTTTTTTATTTATATACGCGACATTCACACATGCATTCATGTTGTAACATGTTCAAAACATGTTACAACATATAAGTGACGAAGATATATAACACGAACCTTAACATTTATTCTAAAACAAATATCCAAGTGTTATCAATATCCTAATTAAAAAGTATAATTGTGGTGAATAGTTGCATACGTTACAAAATAACACCAATTAAAATGTAATTTTACATTTATAACATTAAAATTACTAAATTTTTTATGAATATGGTTATACATATAAAAAACCCCTCCCCCCATGCAAGAAACGTTCACTATACCTGGTTTATACCTGCCAGTAGAAGCTGCTTATAATCATTACATAATAAGCCATGTCTATTAAACTAGTTCAACCCACCCAATGGATGTCCAGGAGTGGCTAATAAATAACCACAAAGGTCGAGTTGTCAAGATAAAACGGGATGGTCGATAAATTCAAGATATTTCAGCCGATGACACTTGAAATAGAAAGGATACCCTGTGTAAAAGATTAAACAACATAAAATATATCTTTTTTGCATTATTAAATACTAGATTTGATCTTATCAATAAAAACTTAAATATAAAGTGTGATGTGAAAATGTTAATACGTAAAAAAGTTATATATCATATTTAATAATTCTCATTCTCATATACTAATTTCCACAATTATCTAAAAAAACTATTTTTATGTATTGAATTACAAACTTATCATATTTAATGAATTTCTTTTATTAGTTTTAAATTTTTTATTTAGATTTATATCTGACGGTAATCGGTTTTTTCTTATATCGATAATATGATTATAAAATGTTTCCACAATTTTTTACCAGCACAATGCATGTTCAAAAATAAATATAACATTTAATTATCTCTTTTAAACTTAACATTAGGACTTTAAATTGAATAAATTTGATTACAATATGCATTGAATTATACGTTAATGTCGAACACACACACACACACACACACACACACACACACACACACACACATATATATATATATATATATATATATATATATTATATATATAATATATATATATATATATATATATATACTGACTGATATAACCTTCTACCTACCTAATAGAGTAAATTATCATAAATTGACCCCAGAGAGTAAATACAACTATTTATATTTGTATTTATTTAAAATCTAATGAAACATTATAACACTTTAAAATACGTCATTATTAGCACATATTATGCATCGAAAATTGATTTTTAACTTTGGAAAAGTTTGATTTTCTAAAACTGTGGTACACGTACAGTAATACTTCACGTTTAGTCTGGTATTTTACACACAATTTGTGTTGTAATTGAAAACACAACTTTTTTTGTTTTTCGTCTATCTTCCCTGTCAAGCGTCGCGACTGCTCCAGACACTAAAAAAGCTGCTACCTCTTCTCTAATTGCAATATGTGTTTCAATTTTTGTCATGTGATATTTTTTGGGAAGTCCATGATGTGAACTTAGGTAAGGGTTTTGATTGCATGTACTGTCTGAAAATATAAATATTACAAATAACCTACAAGTCTGGCGCGACCAAGGACGTTGGGTAGCAAAGAAGTGATTAAATATTCTGGCGTTATGAGCACCTCACAGCAATTATTACTCTAAATTTAACAGGCGAAGTAGTGCATAGGAACGCCACTGTATAACACAAGTAGCGAGATACGGATTATTTGAACAAGCCCATAATGGACCGTTGAAACCGTCATTACACTTTAGGGATCAAACGGGCATAACCGTTAGTAATCTTTTAAAACAACTTTCAGCTTTCCTCAAAAGGTTATAGTGTTTAATTATTTGATTAATTTCAATATAATGAGTTTTCTCGTACTTTTTTGAATAAAGAAAAAAATCATAAAAAAATAAAGAGCTTTTTATATCTTTTCTGAAAAATATAAATATTTTATTGTAAATTATTAATATAATTCATTTATTTCTTTATTATATTTATTCAGTAAAATGTAAGATGGAAAACGCTCAGTTTTACTGGTTTAGTTTTTTTTAAGAGAGTTTGGTTATTATTTCCTTACTTTTGATCTCTTTAACTCACATGCGTATAAGATTTAAACAGTAAAGTTATATATAGCACAGTTTACTTGTATATTTTCTAACTAAAAATAAGAAAAAGCCTGAGGCCGTTAATATATAAATAACGATAATTATTAAAATCTTCCGTACACGTAAAAAAAAGAAATTCGCCATATAGTATAAAAATATTTCCAATTTATGTATCGTATTCCTTATGCATGGTGTATTTTTACTAATAACATATTTTTTCCTTTTCTATAACAAAAACAAATCTAGTTCCTACAGATTTCAAATATCGACATACTTAAGGAAAATTAATAGCTTGTAATATTATTTATTTCTCTAGTATTTTGTTTACGTTTCTATCAAACTAAAATTACATAATTTTCAATACTGAATACTTACTACATAGATACATGTCATACATGTGCTGTGTGTGTGTGTGTCTTAGTTATGTCCATTATCAGTTATATCAAACCCCCTAAAATTCATTCAACAGGTATATCCTAGTGCACAACAAAGTATACAGTATTATTATTTTTGGCAGGAGAATGGAAAGAAACAACAAATATAATGTAGGATACTAACAAACGCAACCCCCTTACAGTTAAGTATAATCTCGTGTTCGGCAAAGTTCAGAGTTTACTCTAGCCTCTACTTCAAGTTCCACTTAGGAAATATCCTTTGATGAATTAGCGGACAAATATTTGTGCCAACCTCTTCTTTAGTTTCGTTTGATAATAATTTACTTTTGAGACAAACTTAATTTTATTAACTAAATCAATTAAGTTGTGGAATGCAATTCAGTAATGGATTTATCTACACGAATGTGTTTTCAACATATTAAACAAAATTAAATTGTTATATGATTATATTACTCTTATTTACCTCGTCATAAATCCTTATTACTGGTACTATCAATGTCCATCCAGTTTCATATAGCTCCAAAGGTCACATGAAACAGTTGAAACGTTTGGTGATAAACCAACAATTTCCATGTGTTGTCTAATTAATTCCAATACACGGCCTGAAATCAAAATACAAACACATTCAATAAAGCTTTACCGTTAGTTTAGGTTTTTGGTTGGTATGTCTCTATTGAGGAGACTAAAAATAATTTCCATGCATACTTAATTATGACATTTACCTCCGTTTATACACATTTTAAGAACAGCTATACAAGAAACGCCACTCCACTACGTAACCTCAACCACACAATTCCTGTAATAGAATAAATTGTATTTTAGCGACTTAGGTAAACCTCTCAAGCCAGCTGGAAAGGATTTGCCTCTATGTATTAATTCACAACCTTTTATGTTTCGTCTAAAGTGTGTGTGTGTGTGTGTGTGTGTGTGTGTGTGTGTGTGTGTGTGTGTGTGTGTGTGTGTGTGTGTGTGTGTGATGGTAGCACATTCACCCGGCAAATGAGAGATCCGGGTTCGAGTCCCGGCGGAGCAAGTACTTTTTGGGATTCAATGTTTATTTAAATTATATATATATATATATATATATATATATATATATATATATATTTGATTTCTTTTATTTATCAGAATATCTATTATATTTAGTGTAAATTACTCTAGCAACGACAGATATGTATAATAGATCATTGAAAAAATATTCCATTCTTTAGGCGAATCCCATTGTATTTGGTAATCCTCCATTGTTTGTCCTCCCTAACAAAGCCAGTCAATACACATATAGTGTTTATTATGTTTTAACGTCAATCTTTTATAATTGTTTGAAAATTGCGTCATATAGTTACTAATCACTAAAATCCCAAAAAATTGTTTTCAATATATTCCCAACACACGTGTGGCCACAACACGAATGTTTGTGTATGTTGACAAACCTCTTTAGATGAGTTGTTTATTTCAGTAATGCCCTGAACAACATTGTGTTATTTATTTTCAGCCATCACTTTTATTGTCGAATCTTTCAGCAGAATGGATAAAAACTCCGGAATGAAGCTCTGTAATGAAATTGGCAGCAGAATGGTTTGCGTAAAAGAGTATAGTTATTATTATTATAGATGAACATATTATATCTATACCTATACAAAGGAGAAGAGGGTGTTATCATTGATGCATTAGTATAGTTTTCAACATATTCTTCGTAATTTATTCCTTACTTCAGTAAAATATTTGACTATTTATAGGCGAAATAGCTGAACAACAACCGTCTGAGTGCAGATGTTGTCAAAACGATATAAATTGTAATAAGAAGGCTCTCGGTGACACGACTTTAGACAGCCACACTACAATCCTACACATACGTTGTTGCAAGTTACAAAATATGAATGATAATGTATTCTAATATTAGTATATTGTATCGTAATATTAGCCACACGTTTACTTTATGTAGAAATAAGGTGAAATGTTTCAGTTTAGTAATTTAATAATATAAATATATAGTATATTATTATTAAAATTATCAATTCTTATATTATAGAACGTTTATTTTAGGAAGGAAATCACATTTATGTAAAACATATATTCAATCACACCATGCTATTTTAATTGGATAATTTTAAAGTTAAGTTGTATTAATTCAAATGCAATTGTAATCACATTCAACCTTATTTGTGTGGCTGTTTCCTATTGAATTAATTATTAGTGCAGATGCACTAAAATAGTTTATCCATTTATGTCTTATAAGACTACAATAAAATTATAACTCCCAGTGTTTTAACTTATCACAAATTGATAAGCTTTGAAGGCTAAGAGTGACCTGTAACCACTCTCTCTAGGGGTCTGTATGTGTTTTGGGGTGCAATATGTAACACAGAAACCCTTCCCTATGTTTAGTTTTAGGGTATTTTCGGAGGACCATGACAAGATCTTTTTCAAGGTCAGTGTTAATTTGAAAATGGCTTCCTGAAACAACTCACGACCTTAGGACAAGTGAGGACAACAATAATCAGCGAATAAATGAGGCGTGCAGCTCTGGAAACAAGTTGGAAAATCTCATGTGATGTAGCGGCCATATTGATTCTATATCCATAAGAATAATGCTTATTTACATATTAATCTTATAGGAATAGATGAATGAGAGATGTATCATTTGCGTAGGTTTTGAATACAAAATCGTCTTCTGCAACTGTCGTCATTGCAGCACTAAAGGAAAATACCTCCACTGAACAATGAATATTAACGCAAAAAGCCACCCTTAGTTCTAAAGTTTATTAATTTACATATCTGTGCAATATATTATAAATTTTGGAAAGGAAATCTATTTATATACTAACAGTTTCCCGTGGCCTCGCACGCAATTTCCTGTTGAAATCCGTACACTATATTCATGTGTTCTTTTCATATTACATTCTAAACACTCCTGACATAATTGATAGTCGTTCCTTCGTAAAGCTCTTGGGCGCATTATGAAGCATGAACGATACATCCTGCCTCTATCTGTCGTGAATATTTGTTAAGTTTGGATATTATTCAGAAAAATGAATTTATATTGATGAATCTCGAGAAATAATTTGGTTATAAATAATCAAATTCGTTCTTATAAGATACATGTTTTGTCCAAGAAATTTCGAGTATTATTGTAATAAAATCAAGACAATGTATCAACAAAAACTAATTTCGATCGTAAAGAGTTTTCTTTTGGCTCTTTAATTTACTTTCGACCCTAACAATTTCTATTGCCTTATGTGCAAACATTCAACGCTTTGTACAATTAGATGGTTTTTATAACAGCGTTTATTGTCATTGCATTAGATAATTATTGATCATTGTTGCAATCTACTGTAAATTTAAATTAGGTAATAACTTCGCATATGCAATCTGCTTTACACTAGTGATAAATCACTTTACAATATTATATCGTCAAAATCTGTTCGGTCGTTTAGGAGTTACTGAGTGACATAAACACGCACGCGATAACAAATATGGGTTACTTTACTCATTAAACTAGTTTTCTTTGTTATTTGATACGTACTGATTGTCATTCAAATATATTGAAAGGTTCATACATATTTCGAAGTTGTATTAAAATAGAGACAATGCTTCAATTATCATCATGATATTTATAAATGATGCAACGAAATCTCACTGTTAGTTTGACTATAAACCCACAAATAAATATTTTGTATTATACTTCACGATTGGGAATGAAATAGCTCAACTGATTTATTATTCGTTACGACTACGATATGTATTTTTAATTTATTAGGAAAGGAAATGTAAATATACTTCTTGAACAGAGTATTATTGTAAGACGACTTACGTAACAAGACAAGGTAAGAAAAACTTGTAATAAAACAAAACCACTTTCCCAATGTTTGATAACATGTCATGACGCTACTAGAACATAAAATGTTTGATCGGCTTAGTACCAATATTTCATATAGCAATGTTACAACCTGCGACGTAGTTATTTTTATTAGCGTATTAGCCTACACAATTAATTTTAAATAGGGAAAATAATTAAATTGTAACTGAAAATAAAATATTTTTGTATTATTCCACATGGGTTTTGAAATTAAATATAAATATAATTTCCATAAAACAAAATCTTTTTATCAAACAAAGATACTTTATTAAGAATATTCTCTTCATAAATTAAATATACCTCATTAAGTAATAGTACTGTATATTTAATAAAAATATTAAATTTACATAGAATTGTATAAATTTGTATCAGTGAAGTCATATCATATATATATATATATATATATATATATATATATATATATATAAAGTTTTGTTGATTACAGTACGAAATTGCATAACAATATCGCAGCATTTCATGTATAAAACCCAAATTCAATCATTTATGAATTAACAAAACTTTTCACCTTTTGGATGATTATTTAAAATTTGTTGTCAAACATTTGTAACCTATGTTTAACTGTTTTAGATATCAATACGTGCAAATCAATATAAAAGCTTTACTTAAAAAACTTAATTTGTCAATTTGTTAGGTCTGAAGATGTAATATTGCTCTTTTAAAACTCAACACCATTTCACTACTGACGGCTTTTGAAATTATTTTATATTGGCATGTCTATAGATATGATTGATAAATATATTTTTTTATGTATACAACATAAGACCCATTTTAATTAACATTGCAAACCAAATTAAGTCAACTGTGACTAACCCTTAAACTAATTAAATTAGTTTACGTAACTGTGGATTCCTAAGAATGTTATATGATATAATAAATCGTAATTAAAATAAAGGATAATAATTTGTAATATTGACTTTTATAGTTAATTTGGAGTACTATACTTGATACATGTATAATACTTTTTCATATAAAAAAATTTACGTTATTAAGGTTGATTCATTTTTGTTGAACAATTGTGTGAAATGCCTAATTCACAAAGGAAGCATAAGTTCAGGATGAAGTTAAAAAAATCCAAGGCATGTCCCGAAGACAGCAATAAGAAATGAGAGCTCATTTCCAGTAGTCGAAAACAGTTAATAACTTCCTAGTTGAAATTCTAAAACTCCCTCTCGATTTTCAGCCTGCACATTTCTTAAATCGCGTTTTTAAATACCTTTTTTCGGAGATGAATTCTTGTATTTGGTATTAAATTATAACTGTGAAAATGTTTTACCTATATCAATGTTTTTATACTCTAAAGCTTCTTCCCCAAAATTAGCATTAGTAACGTCTTGCTTTCTCTTAAAGAACATAAATAAAAAAGACCTTTATGTTTGCAAGTGATAAATTTTGAATTTCATAGTTTTATGGTTGTTGTAAATAGAGAAATTATTAAAGATAGCAATAACAAATTCGATTGTTTTCTATATATTCTACGGGTGATTAAAGTAATTCAAGTAATTAAAGTAAGGGGTAAAGAAAATTGAGAGAAACAGCGCATACATTAAAACTTTTTCTGCTTTATATATATTTTATATATATATATATATATATATATATATATATATATATATATATATATATATATATAATTTCTAGAAACACAAACATACAAACCCATATTTTGGAAACGTTACATTGACGATATCTTCATGATATGGACATATAGTAACGAACAATTACAACATTTTTTACAATCACTGAACACTTTCTGCAACTTAAAATTTACGTGAGAGATATCTTATTCAATTGTGAGTTTCCTGGATATAGATATTTTTATTGAAAATCAGAAGCTGAAAACTAAAATCAATATAAACAATACCAACACATTTCAATATCTACATTATGACAGTTGTCATCTGTCCCATGTCAAAAAAGCCATTCCAAAGAGTTTAGCTAAAAGAGGCCAAAATTTATGCAGTGACAAATATCACTTAGAACAATATATTGATAATTTAATATCAGCATTTTCCAAAAGGGGTTATCCACGCAAACTTTTAAACAACAAACTGAACACTAAATCACTATCAATTGGAACAAATAAATCTAAATTTGACAATAATGATCCAAAGTTTTTAACAAAATACCACCCTGGACTTTATGAAATTAACAATATACTTCGAGTAGCATACAGTTTATTGGACAGCTCTGCTTCAACTAAAAACATTTTCAAATACATTCCAAAAATAAGATTTAGAAAACCACCAGTTTTGAAAGATATTTTAGTCCATCCAAAATTACCTAAGCGCAAAGACCAAGAAACCATGACAGTTGGGTCACATCCGTGCAATAAACCCAGGTGTTTAGTTTGCAACATGTGCTCTACTTCAAAAACATTTACAAGTAGTTCTACAAAAAAATCATACAGTATATTTGAAGACTTAACATGCGAATCAAAAAATATTGTTTACCAAATTCAGTGCAAGTTATGCCCTAAAGATTATATTGGCTCAACGATACATTCTCTTAGGACAAAGATGACGTGGCACAGGTATGCATATAAACATAAGAAGACAGAGCAACCTTTAGTGGCACATGGTTTAATACATAATTTAAATTTTGAAGACACATATTCAGTGAAACCAATTAGAAAAATATCAGAAAATTTAAGTACAAACAGTCTAAGAACCATGGAACAAGCCCATCAACTCGTCGCTAAATCAAAATTTCCAAGTGGATTAAATTTGAGGTGACTTAGTCAACAAAGTGAATTTATAAAATTAAATCATATGTTTACCATTCTACATAATTCATTCTTAATTTTCATTTTCTGTGTTGATGTTTTGTTTTATTTTTATTATGTTCTTATAGCCCTATTTATATGTTTGTAATTTCCTGAAGACGGCTTAAGCCGAAATATAGAAACTGTTACTGTAATACATTTGAAGATTTCTTATTGAAGATTAATAGTTAATTGAAGTTAATAGAATAGTTATGTCTAAACCAAAAAAATAATAAATCAATTTTTTTTATTACTATCGAATATATTAGAATGAAAAACAATAAATTATTTAGCTGTATTAGATTTACTAACAATTACAAAATTTAATCGCATCAAAAATGAAGTAGAGATTTTAATGCAATAAGGGAGTTGATTCAAAGTTTCGTCTGAAGTAAAATGAACGCTGCAACAACAGGCTATACTTCAGGTTGTTTCTCTGCCCTTAACTTTACAGTTGATTTAATATAAATTCCAGTTTATTGATCCCTTTGCTGTCGCGTACCTATTGTGAATCGATGACAAACGTATAATGTATTCAATATAATGGCCCTTCTTTTTATAAATATGTTATATTAAGACAATGATATATTTTAAAAATTGTTTCCCATGAATATCCTCCTTGATAATATTATATCTAAGAATAGAAAAGTTTGCGGGTCAGGGTTGGACACAAGTGTCTGATCCAATATTATTATCCATCAACATGAAATCTGGAGAGATGTATGTTTTACAAGTTAGTTTAATTAATATTACCATGTTATTAGTTAATAATCTCGTAAATGTATCAACCAAAGTATATAGGAATATAAATTTTTATTTAAAATATTTATCCCCATTATTTATTGTGTGACTTTTATAAAAAAATATTAATACATATACTGATTTATTGTAAAGCATGTAAAAGTATACGACTACCGGCGAATTTTAATCGTATTTGATATGTTCTGTTTATTGCTGTTTACTAAATATTATTATTGCTTTGATGTCATGCAAAATATTGATCACACAATACATGAAATTCGGATTATTAGAAGGTGTGATAACATCAATATTAAAAAAAGTATGTGTTAAAATTAAATATTTGAACTAAATTGTTTGAAATGGGATTGGCAAAATGTATATTATTATTTAGATTAATAATATACTTGTGATTAAAGTTTTTCATCCGATGTTCTTATAAGATTTATATCTAATTTACATTTTTAAATTTTGTATTCATGCTTATGCAATTGCACGTGTTTGGGCAACTTTAGTTTCAATATTAAATAGTGTTTTCAAAACATAGGTTATCATTTGTAAATAAAGTCTAAAACAAAGTGAATTATTAATAATACATAATTAATATTTTTGTTCATAATTTCAATACTTTGGCCAACATATTGATACACACAATGTAAATAATTTTTATACAACTTATGAAATCAGTAACAACATTATTTAGTAAATTCATTTTGAATTCAACAATTAACTATATTTCGCACGAGAATGAGAAATGATATTCAAAGTATCGATTTTGTTCTTCCTGTATTTTACATCCTCTATACCGTGACCCACCTCAAGGATGACCCAATTGGAGGATCATGGTGTTCGCCTAAGGGGAATGTGGAGGAGGTTTGTTGAAGTATGCAGATATCTACGTTAACTTACAGGATACAAATAATAATAAATTATGGTAATACCTTAGCGGTACCAAAACGGAATAAGTTTAATATTTAACATATTATATATGGTTGAAATTTTTTAAGGAATAAACATTGACAATAGGATATACATTTATAAATATTTTCATTATTAAAGTTCTTAACTCTTCATGAGGTTAATTTGATATAAAAATATGACTTAATTAACAATATATTTTGATTTACACACCCTGTATTTGACCACTCCACTTGAATCCTTATACTTATGGCTGTATTTGAAGATATATTTACAGAGGTGACGAGTAGTACACAACAATAGCCACACACCCTGTATATGACCACTCCACTTGAATCCTTATACTTATGGCTGTATTTGAAGATATATTTACAGAGGTGACGAGTAGTACACACCAATAGCCACACATTCATGACTTGAATTATTGTGCAGTGGGAATGTTTGTGTTTTGGAGCGTTGAGATTGGCGGACCAAATGCTCATTTCATGGCCAACCCGAGTGAATGCCCTCACGCTACAACAAATGTATTTTGCGCTACTGTAATATAAACGTCGTTTGTAACAAAAACTATTCTAAAATGTACAAAATATGAAAGAACCTTATTTTTAGCTAATAAACATGTCTAATCATGTACCTATTTTGTGGCTAACAAGGTAGCATTTAAAGAAATTTATTAGAGCCAATTATATTTATCCCTAAGAAAGGTCAAAACTTTCTTTACGTACCTTTCTTAACATGTATATTTTGTACTAACACGTTAGTTATTAGGAGTTAATTTATAAATAAGGAGAACCATTACGTACTCATTGTCACTAACTATACTAACACATATTATAAAGTTACAAAGCCTTACCAATTTAGGACATTTATTCAATTGCAAAATATGCACAAATGAATAACACGTTTTTAGCAAACAATAGTTTATTACTGGCTCAAAACTAACATTATTCAATAATTTGAACATTATTGAAATATGTCTAATATTCCAAATTACTCATTTTGGAGTGCCCCCATGGTCCTTGATCGTAAAATCAATTATCAGTTGTATGCATTAAGGTTAGCTTATGATTTAAACATTGTAATAAAAAATTAAACAAATAACGAAGATAGTAAATTATTAATGGCTTAGTGTACCCTTTAGTGAACTTTGCATAATATGGATTAGTAAATTAACTAAAAGTTTGACATATTCAATAGATCCAACTGCTGTAAATTAACTATTCTAATGAGCCCACGTTTATGGTATTTTACTTACTATTCAGGGAAGTAATGGTTTTTATAACTCGGTATTAAGATTGCAATTTTTTATATTCTTAAATTCTATAAAATTAAAATTATCACTTTAGTTCGCTCCACCATGATTTTGATTCCAAAAATTAGTATATACAAGAAGGGTACTTCACCAAGATTTTATCCTCGAATGTAAATATGATTGTAAATTTAGTAGTTTTTTACAATTTAATGGTGACAGATATACAATAGATGAATATCCATATAAATTAAACAAAATTGGGAACAGTTTATGATTAAAGATACGAAATATAGTTTCGTATAATATTCATATTAGGAGAAAACTAATAGCGAAATGTAGAATTTAATCAAATCTGAATTTAAACTCATATTCTGTATAGGTTAGATATTTTTGAAGCTTTTTCAACATTCAATATTTTTACATGCAAACCTTGATCAACTTCAAAGCAGATGTAGTGGATTGTATGGGATTCAGTTAAAGGTTTTTGAAAATTGTTTTCATTTGCTTAATAGATAACCGTTATGAAAATGGTATAATCACGCGATTAACAAACTAAGTACCAGTTCATCACATATTAATAATAGAGAGAGAAATATATAGTTTTAAAGATTACATTTTGCAGCCAAACAATATGTTACACGACACGAGGTATATAATACTCACGTCCACGAGTATTGTAGCATGTTCTGTGTTACATGTATAACCTTAGTAACTTAGTACCATGCGTAAAATTGGAATATATTCATAATATCAATTTACAAAGACGAAAGACAAGTGATAGCTTCTTTCCACTAAACAGTTTATGCCAGGCAAACAGATTTTTTTTAGTTCTATTTGTTGTAAATATTAACCGGTATTTACAGTGAAATATTATTAGTCGCTGTGAGAAGCACGACAAGTCCTTGTCCCGCTTGGTTTAATCCTCTGCTTAGTAACTCTTTATAGTCACATGCTAAATAATTGAATCATGGTACATCAGTTTCTCCTGATCAAGGGATAAACTCTATCAATTTTGACATCATTACAGAAAACATAGTTATTTGTCCTTTGTTACGATAAGTGGTTTATTTTCGTACTTTATTACATCAGTATATTTTATTTCAAGAAATGACAAAACTAAATAAATTATTATTTATAATACTGCTAATAAATACTTGGATATGGTCTAAAATCTGATTTTATTTATACTCGTACTTAAACTAATTATTAATATTATTATTTAAATTCATACTATGTTGTTTCCAAAATTTATTTTACTAGAATAACCTATGTATATTGATCCAACTGGATAATGTTATTGAAAATATAAAAATCGCTATATTTAGGTGAGGGAAAATAATTAGTTTCTTGATTATAAAATAATTGTCAACTTCCTTCCACTCTTACCGCTTTTTAATACATGACTGTCTTGAAGAGTTAGTGATCGCCAATGTTTGATGTAACATTGTAACTCCAAAGGTCGACTTGTATTCAAATTCTGCATCGGTAAGCCTTCTGCACTAGTGAGCTTATGGATGGATTTACCTTGTCCGTCATAAATGATAGTGCAACGGTCTTAAACTGTACAACAGGCCGATACCTTATCGGAACTGTAATTCTCCATTAGCCCTCTGAGACCTTTGTGTGTTGTTCGCTGTAATTAGATAGTGTCTTACCAATTTGTTTGGCTATATAAAGTAATTATCTTTGATTTTTGTTACAATGCATTAAAAAGAACAGTGAAATAGTAAGGTCATGAATTTCATGCTCAATATAGTTTATAATGGTCCAATTTTATTCATTTAAAATTTTAGTCCAACAAGTAAGATCGTTTTATTCAATTTATTGTTTATCCTTGCAAGATAAATCTTCAAGGTAAATTTTTATTTAGTATCAGTTAATTCCATATGATAAATATGTTTCTAAAACAAACTTTACTACTGCGTTTCATATTAACATACAGACAAAAAGGTTTTTATTCTCCAATCTAAAGTGAGAGATATTGAAATTATACTTTAATAAACATAACTAATATGAGTGAGATTTTTTCAAATAATATTCTTTGCCAAATGATGTAACCAAAACAATAAAGGTTCATTTTTTATTATATGTAAAGCTAACAAATATTATATGTATTTTAAATGTGCCTGTCATCTTAAGATATTATATTTATAATAATATATCTTTTAGTTGGTTTAAAGTTTAAAGTTAATGATGCTATGACATTCTTAGGGTTGAAATAGTATTTATTGCGAAAGTTGAATGGCAATATTATCACATTACCTCACGCTTGAGATATGTAAATTGCAAATTAATTCCATGTAATAGAGACTTGAAATAATTATGCAAACATACTGCCCTTAAAGGCGTAGTAAATAAATCGTTGATGGCCTGATTCTTATATACTGTATTCAATAAACCTTTTGTTTCTTGCATTTTATATACAAGATAATACTTAATACGCTTTAGATATTAGAAAAAATAAAATAAAAAAAAATATTTAGGAAAGGTAAATCATCAGATATTATACATTACAATAAATATTGTTTTATATCAAAATCGTTAAAGAATATAAGAAATTCAGCATTAATTATTAATCTAGAAACGATATATCTTGTTTCATTCTAAATATTTCGAATACGCAAATGAACACAAATGTTTAACAATGTTAAAGTCTTTAGGATTAAGAACTGTACAAACTATTCAGAGATCTCTCTAAACCAGTGGTCTGTGTTGAAAATTGGCTATGTATAGTAACTAAAAAATATGTAATTTCCTAAAAAATAAATGGAAGTTTACTGAACGGTTTTTCCTTTTACATATTGTGCGTATAATATTTTATTATGGATAAAATAAAAGGAGAAGTCGTTCTACTAACTTTTATCAAGTAATAAAAAGCATGTTTTCTTTTTCGTTTTATGGAATAACTAAAGTGCACGAATACTTAATTACCTTTGTAATAGTTATGCAAAAGCCTATTATCGATTGAAATTATGTAAACAAGATGGTCAGTGATGCCTTTAGACTATAAAATTAATTAATCGTCTCTTTCATTGAAAAAATTAGATTAATTTAAATGCTCTCAGGTTTGATTATGGATAAATACTTTAATTATATCATTTTAGTTGTAACATGTTTTATTGCATGTTTTTTTTTAAATGCTGTAATACAATTTTTACAATATAAAATTCATTCATTTTACTGAATATTTTTTATAGTATATTTTAATCCTAGCTTAACCTGCCAATTCATCTGGGCCCTATACCATTTATCAAAAGTACTTTCAAATACTCGCATCCATATTTCTTTTTATTTAAATGTTATTGTTATCAACGTCGTTTTAAAAACTATATTATCACCCAAGATGACCCTCAAAAGTAATTATAAACGTATATTGAAAAAACTGCTTTTCAAACCATGTATAGAAAGAAAATGAAATAACTGTCTTTTGAATGTAGAAATATATAATTTGTAATAACCGACAAATCGGTTTCAAAAACAAACGAGTGGAACGCAGCTGGGGATATCTCATTTCCTTTATCATCAGCTTCGTGAATCGCTTTTGGATAAATTTTGAAGTTCTTCTTGCAGTGCATATATAATACCTCGATCAAAGTGCATATTTGCATCAGAGTCCGTGCTACGTTGTAATCAAACGACTGTAAAAATGTATGAGTCTTACAACTTTAATACATAAAATGTATTTAAATATAACGTCCAGACAATTTTACTTTTTAAATATATTTTAAATTACACAAATTTTTAGATAAAACAAATAAATAGGTAATGAGGGCCAAAAAAATAAAAATCAATATCGTATTATACTTTTTGTAAACAAACACAGTTGTCAAAACATTATGGGGAATACGTAACAAAAAACGTACAAGTAATGGCGTAATAACAATGTCAGTAATTAAAAAACAATTGAAAAAAATACTAGTAATAATTAAACTTAAAAGTATATAAAATGTAGTCAATCGCAGGTATTGTATGAGCCTTATATTACATTATACAATAGAAAAAAAAATAAGACGAAATGAAATTATTACATATATCTAATTATTTTTATCCTGACTATTGTTTTTTTATATTTGTTGACTTATAGTAATGTTAAATGTATTGCAAGCTTTGTTTAAATATCATTAACAGTTTATTAGTAGTGTAAATAAAGATTTAAACTAGATTCAATAAGAAACTACAGAATTTTATATTCATCTAAAAATTATACCTAATTATAGATAATTTTATGTTAATAGATTTTACAGTATTAAGCTCAAAATTGTTAATATATTTAGGAGAACTTTTAGTAAAATATAACTTTACGCTTGCTATAAGAGTAAAAGAAATTTTTGTTATTCTTATAATATGAAATTAAATTAGCTTAAATAACTCTTAGGGGTCTCGTAAGGGCTCAAGATGTATCTGGCTGATTCATTATTTATCAATAAAATATGGTAAACTAACACCTAACAATAAATATTAAAAAAAACCATATTTACCTGTTTATCAAATCAACTTTGTAACGTAAATTAAAACATAAATAAATTACTTAAGCTCCAAATTATAAATATAAACAAAAAATATTTAATTCACAAATAAATTCAATTTTGTATTAAAATATTCATATAGTTTAAAAAAGAATATGTATAACAGGAGATATTGATGAATAAATAAAACATATGGATTAGTCAAACAAATGTTTTGAGTAATCATTCGTATTAAAAATGTGTATTATAATATAATAATACAAAATTACCCAACTGTTGGTTTGTGTAGTAAGATTAATACATATAATTCTATAATAATCTTTTAACCTCGAACGCAAATAATTTTATTTTAAAACCTACGCCATCTCAGTCAGCAAAGTTTAGAAATCGAGAGTAACTATTAACCAAATCATAAAAATATCTATGGTAATAGTTAGGTTTTTATAGGACAAGAAGCATAGAAAATTGCACATAAACCTAGAAATACCTTTGCGGTACTTCAGCAGTGACAGGATATTCGGGATGTGTATTCAGGAGCCACCTCCTGACAATTTCCACGAGGAAGAATTTAGGGGATTATTCTCATCATGACTCCACGGAAGAAGGAGAAGTCAGCTCTGAATTAGCCTCTCCAGTCAAAGCAAGCATAACAAGACACACGCTTACGTCTAGGCTAGCAAGAACCTTTGACACTTAGTGAACACTACCAAATCCAACAATCATTAACCGCGGTAAACTAGACCTGTCGATCTAATCTTGCACATAGAATCTCGACGTATGCGGTTAATGATATGCCGCTGCTGGACGTCAGTAATGTTTCCAAAATTAAGTCGCACTTTGTTCTTTGCTGTACCTAGTGTAGATTAAACAGAATAGCATAAACCTGCCAGAATTTAGCCTCTATAGGGAACGATGCTTACGTTGTTAATGCACTAATTAAACAAAATAAGTAGTAGTTTGTTAAACAGTCTCCTACCACCACCTTTGAACCCAAATTATAACCCACATTGCAGGTAGGGATCTTTTAATCCTTTAGCTATATCTCTTGGCAAATGTTTCATCGCTTTTACATGTACAGTTTTATTTATATTTAAAAAGATAATAGACCGATTTTTCTAATTTTTTACCGATCGTTTCCTTTAGATAAGCTAGTTTTCTCACGATAGGATTTAGGTACTAAATATTAAATGGGTTATGTACTAAAGTTGTCGTTCCAAAACTAGCCCTCCTCCATAAATTATTTCAATATACCGAAACCGGTTAATTATTTGAATTTGATTAATTTTTTTTAACACAGTCAATCTGCATAATGAATATTTTACTAAATTATAGAAGTCATTTAACTTGAATTTCCGAGAATTCACATAAAGTCTGACTAAAAAAAGTCAATATAATACACATGATTTTGTATTTCTAATAAAAATCTATTTCAAACTCAGGATTAAATACACCTCCAATAAATTGTTTGAATTATATATAGATCATACTTGTTTTTTTAAACATTTGATGACTAAGAGGCAGATATATCAGATCACTCAAATCTATCCTATGATTGGCTATCCCTTTAAATTGCATGGAAATAGCATTTTAAGTATGAGGCGTGCTACATTGTGAGGTGTTCTATTTATAAATATGAAAATTTACTGAAAATAAAGCAATAAACATAAATCATTAGCTCTATTATAACATTTTAGTCTATCTTTTTCAAAATCTAGAAAAAGCATGGTTTTTCATTGAACCTTCTTCATTTTTACTCACTGGTTTAAAGTGAGACGTTTAAAATAAACATGTGTAATTAACTCGATATAACTCATAAATAGCATAAAAAATAATACTATTGTTTGAAACTGGCATTAAAACATGTTTGAAACAAAAAATAAATATAATCTGTAACATTCATCAGATAATTACATTAAGTTTAATTACGTGTTAAATGTATATTTTTACTTAGTATTAAGTTTCAGTCATACAGTTTTACTATCCCATAAGAAATAAAAAAAGGTTTAAAGATTATGTATAATTCGTCTTAAAAGATATATGTACATAGCCTCTTCTAAGTCACCAATATATATATATATATATATATATAATATATATATATATATATATATATATATATATATTGGTGATATACTTGCTGCAAAACATGTAATTTAATAATAAATTCAAAACATTTCTGTAGCAGCAGAACGAAAAGAAATGATCCGATAATTGGTAAAATCACTTGTGAATCCAACAATTACATTTACCAATTGTAACGTAAATGCTGTCCGAAAGACTACATTGATCATTACCATAACTCCATTGCACATTAGAATGAAAAAAAAATCGCAGTTATACAAACCTTAAAATTAAATCAAATCCTTTTTCGGCCCATGCAATGGAGCATAACAAAAAATTCGATGAATGCTTTTATTTACAAAGTATTAACAAAATTCAGAACCCCCATAAACTCAAAATGAATTATTTAGAAATAGCTCATCAGAGGGCGCTACAAACAAAACATCCGGATGGTCTAAATTTAAGATATGGATATGAGTAAGTATAAATTACACTTTACAATTTTAATTTATAACATTACACATTTAACTACAAATTTAATTTATAACTTTATATTTCTTGTATTAAGCAAAAATTATTGACTATTTGTACGTAATTCAATATTATTTTTATTAAAATATGATGTTTCTTTTGTTTAATATTTTTTGTTGATATATTTATTTATTTGCCTATATCTCTTTAAAATGTCTTAATACGCAATATAGAGAATTTTTATGTTCTTTTATTATATTTTTTCTATTCTTATTGACGATAATAATTATATATATGTATGTATATGTATATGTGTGTGTGTGTGTACATATATATAAAATTTTTTTCTGGCTGTGTTATGTAAATAAAAAAAAGTAAATTTAATGTAATTTACTATGATGCATTAATAATTTAGAACGTGTTTATATGGAACTCTAACAATTTAATATGGCACATTCAATAAATCAGAGCAAAGTGTACGTGGAATTATGTAAAATACTTTACTAATATTGCAAAAGTTGGACATTTAGGATGAACTTGTGCTCTCCTAGTTGACGCAAAAAATTAAACTTAATGTTTGAGTTAATTACTTTTATCAAACTGTGCCTGCAACTATGTAAATGCCATTTTTTTAATAGGGCACAGGTTTTATTTTTTTTTCAAATGAATCGAGCACTGTAGTTGACTATCTAACTCCTTGCTGTTTTTAAAACTTAAAATTATGAGTATTAACAGTTATTTTGTTAATTATAATATCACTATCACTGCTTGTCGCAGAAGTAATAAGGGTGTATAAGTTTTTTTTACATACGAACAACTCTCAAAAAATATCCAAAACGCATAACATATTTTCTATAGCAATTACTTTGTGTAAACTTGGTTAAAATATGGATTGCATTTTGAACACTGTAATGAAAGTAATAGTTTACTTTTGTTATGGCCAACTGAATTGCGTTCATTACGCTAAAAGCATTCATATTTTACAAAAGCGGAGAATGGAATTTGTTGAAACCCTTGTGATATGTGCGATTTAAAACATAAACACCGACAAAATACATATCCTTTGCACACTAGTATTTAGATCTATAGTTCATAACTTTTATACATCTTTTTGATGTGATTGTACTTATGTATTAATATGGAATTAAGTATATAATTAATGGGCCAGTAAGTCAATATAACCTTTTTAATTAAAGAAAAACTCAAAATTTACGTAAACTTATCAACGTATTCGTAATTTTAGATCCAATTGTTTTGAGTCAGATTACTCATAAAAGTTCAATAACATGAAATTTTCTATAAATTTTGAATTGCTTAACATACATATTACATATATTTATACTTAAATTTAGGCGCATGAAATGTTTTCTGTTTTAAGTGTCCTAACCTTATCAAAGGAGGGCGTACATATCCTGGCAATATTTTACTAATCTTGAAATGATCGCAATTAATCTGTTCGTTACTAAATAAAATATGACTATACAGAAATATAGAAGAAATTTTCACAATTAAAAACCCTAAGTTAATATATGAAGTGAATTTCTAATCAAATAACACATTAGTATATGTTGATTTATTAGGTCACTTTCTTTATTATCTATACACAAACTGTCCTGCATAACCGACAATAATTACGTGACAATAATTGTCACGTTAGTGACAATTATTGTTTCATCGTCAACATGCAGATGATACAAAATATATTTCATTTACTCTGCTGTAGTTTTAAATTATGTTCTAATTGGAATTCTATACAGTTTACGATGTTAGTAGGGTTAAAGTATTAGTAATATGAGGTGCTAAATTACTGTCAAGTACGTCAGCTATATTGTTACTCTAGTGAAGCTTAGTAAGATTACGTTAAAATGTAAACCGTGTTGTATTCGTTGAAGTAACACATTAAATAAAATCATTTGGAGTATAATATTTGGGAGTAAGATATTCAGTACTGTCTTGATATAACTAATTGAATATTTTTTTAGAAGACTTAAATATATTTTAAAATAATAAACCATAAATAAGACAATTAAAAAGATTTTGATATATATACATTAAACTGTATAAATGGCAATATCCTTATTTAATTTCAATAAACATTGAATCGAAAAAGTTACTTGCTCCACCGGGAGTCGAACCCGGATCTCTCAATTGCCGGGTGAATGTGCTACCATTACACCACAGAGCGCTTAATTTTTCCGATTGAATTATTTTGTATTTGGCCGTAACTGTCACATATGGATTTAAATAAGCAAACTAACATATGATCAGAAGACCAAATATCTGTCAAACGACTTTTATTTACATTAAATTGTATAAATGGCAATACAGTTTAATGTAAATATATATTATAAAAACAACACAATAAACAAAAGTACTAATTAATTGCAACACACTTGTTATCCATTATATAATAGTAGTTTTATAACAATTCTGTAAGATACGGATAATTTTTGAAGTTTTTAATATACTTTAAAACACGTGCGATATGTATAAATAAGTTGCAACCAGTATTTAAAACGTAACCACACCGTATTACATATAATGTAACCAAAAATTAAAAAAATGTAATGTACAACTTTATATAAAGTAAAAACTTTGTAACTTATCGGTCTTGTAACTCTCATTTGAATTAAGAATAATGTAACAATGATAGAAAGTAAATTATTTTATTTTAATATAACTAGTACCGCTGCATGTATTTTAAATTCAAAGAATAAGGCTTATAAATTGGGAAAACCAATTAAAAGTAACACCAAAGCTATGGATAAATTAAATTGAAATAAAATGTACTGGAGGCCTGAAGACAGAGAGAAGCTCAAAGGTACAACCTGCTATTCCAACATTAATTTAAATTCAGTGAGAACTTTGAATCAATTTCCTTTGTGCATTAGACCCTCCTTAATTTTAGGTAAGGTTATTTATGGGTAAACTTACAGTGATTTTACTAAATATTATTTGTTAATTATTTATCTTTACAGTATTCGATGATAATTTCAATATAGATATAAATTTGTTTAGTATTTATTTGGTTTCGTAATTATTATATTTTCACTATTAAATTTGTTTTTATCCTGAAATATTAAATTATAGGTTATAGTATGTCACAATATTTACCTTATATCTTACTGTCTAATTAGTTTTCTTAGCATTGATAATATCTTAATTATTATAAACCATCGGTAAATTAGTAGTGGATATGAGTTATAACGAATGTTAGTTGATGTAACCATATGTAAACTATGTAACATATTGTTGGTGCCAACAATATGTTCAGGTTTGATTCACACCATTCCAAAGGTTAATTGTTTCCCAGTGTATCTCCCACCCTGTGAAATTTGTGATCATCATGACCTAGTAAATGTTATAAAGCCACTTCTGAGACCCCTAGTTATTGTCCAAAATGACAAAATGAATATGTAAAACAAGCATTCTCAACCTCAGAGCACATATATAGTAGCTTGGGTCAAAAAATATAGAATCTACAGCATTAAGATAAAATAAGATAAGATTGTATTAATCTTTAGACATTACATGCAATAGAGTCCGTAAGAAATACTTATACTAACAGTAAAATATTATAAAAACAATCAAAATTATAGTCATTGATAGAAGAAGCATTAGTTTACATGCAAAAGTATATTATAATAATACAATATGTTAGTGAGAAAAAGGTGTACTATTTAGCAGAAAAATACATTAAAAAACTATCCTACTGATGTCAGATGAATGAGACTCTGATTAGTCGTAAAATGGTTTTTTCTACATGCCAATTATAAATAACCGTTTTAAATTTATTTTATGTAACACTCTGAGCATTCAAAGGTAATTAATTGAATAGATCTATTCCAACGGCCACTTATGAAGTGTGAATTTTAGAAAGTCTCGTGTAAGGTTTGCTGATGAGGTTAGCGTCCCGGGTATTGTGAATATGAATGTGCCATTGTGAATTGTAATGACTCTTCAGCATCAAAACCCGATTTATAAAGCCCTAAACCTGACACTTATACGCTATAAAACTTCTCTCACGGAAGTTTTAAAAAGTTTAACATTTATCTTTTAATGCTAGCTTGTCCAAGACTTTACCGATTACAAAAGGCCATAAGCTACGAAATGCAGATGGCGCAAAATCAGAGATGCAAGGCGACTTTTGTAAGGTTTATTAGGGAGAGTGGATTTGTAAAGAAATTATAATTTAAATTTATAGCATACGAAATCATATTTGGTTCAACTATCAAAGAGATAATTTTGGTGCGTAAACTATGAATTATAGGATAAAAACCCCAGGATTAATTCAAATATTTTCGCCAATAAGGACGTGGACATTGACTCATATTTAGACAAAATCTCCAACGTCATTTTAGTTTTAAGGAAAATAAATACTTGTAGACAGTAAGATCCAGTTGATAAGATAAATAAAATATACGTGTTGACCATACAATGTCTACATAGTAAAGTATATAGATTCATAATCAGTAATATGTTAATGAATCTTCTTATAAATTATTATGCATTTTGCAAATGTCTGGGTATGACTTGGTATAGGACCCTCTTGAAGCAGCGCCTCAGTATCTGGAAGAAATTGGTTATTTTTTGTTTTCTGGAAAAGTACCAAATATTTCTTATATATAATAATAAAGCGCATCTTTAATAACAATTAATATAACAAATATTATTATACTATTGGTTACGTGTTAGTGTACAGTCAAACTAATTATGTTTGGCACATATGGTTCTTGTTTTACCGTGGGAATCATTGAACAAGTTTGGTGCACAGGGAATTTTAAAACTTACTTATTGTATGATTTAGGAATGATTAAAACCATAATATTCTTTTGGTGTCCCTCAATTAAATTTAAAAAAAAGCTACCAAATACAATATTATAAATAAATATAAAATGCGATAAACGTGAATTGTGTACAGTTTTATTTTTAAAATAAACATCATCCATCAAATAAATGGTTGATTTAACATAATTATTATAAAATTATATACTAAATTACTGTAAAATATATCGTAGTTTACTACTGAAGAATATTAAAACATAACAATATTATAAAAGTACACATATGTTAAGGACTTTTTTAAATATTAATTTAAAGAGAATATACCAGTTTCATCTTTATTTTATACGTGGATGCACCAAAACCTTTCATTCATGCAAGTGTCATTCAATTCCTGAAAGTTTTAAAAACATAAAAAATGTGTATTCACAAACATTATTTGTGCTACGATAAATACGTTCGATACACTATTTCTCATGGAAATATATTTTATAAACTAGAATCAAACAATGCACATACATTTCGTTTTCTAATGCTAACCAAATGCTAGAAGGTAATTTATACATTATTGTTGTAATACGCAAAAATAAAATATTAACATTGATACATTTGTGTTCTTTTAGAAACTTAGTATTACTTAGATATATTAAAAACACTGAGATGGATATTTATACGAAATGCTTAATTGTGACTATGGTTATTTTATGATCAAACTAAACTGGAGTTAAAATCAGAGACAAAATACAAAGCATGCTCCGAATACAACGATAAGTAATGAGAGCCCATTCCTGGAATTCTAAATCCGATAACACCTTCTTAATTGAAATTCTCACTCCAAAACCCGTTATACGACACAGTTTTTGTAATTCATTTCTCATCATTTGTAAACTTCCATGTTTATAGACGCAATTTTAAAAGTTTCGTATTCGATAGCATGTATAAATGCATATCTACAGTTTCAATCGCGTAGTACGTTTTGTTTTATGACATAACGGGTTCTCTTTAGTAAAGAGCGTAAACTAAGACATGTGTTACATTACAGCGCGTAAAAAAGTGGGTTTTAAATTTTTATAAACACACATTTTTGTTAGCACCCTGCTTTTTAAGTATTATACTATTGAAATAGTAAACCATTAAGTAATGAAAATATGTGTATAGATTAAAGTCAGATTCATTGAACAAACGTTGATTGTTTATAAGTACTGTGTTAGGTTTCGTTTCATAAAAGCTATTATGATTCACAGGATGATGGAAATAGTACAAATTGTAAGCCTTGGTCTAAAAATAATTGTAATATATATATATATAGAGTAATGTATAATATTAAAATTTATGTTGTCTTCAACATATACAGGGTGTACATAAAGTCCTGCACTGGTATAATATTTTCTAAACGATGACAGATAAATAAACAATATTTGGTACATCAAAACTATACCTAAACATCTACTTTTTGAAGGAACTATCAGTTTTGTGTAATATCATGGGGACGTCCCGCAAGGAGTCAGAAGGAAATCTTAAATATGAGCATAGGTCAATATTGCATCATTTTAAAGGGCTTATTTAACGGAGTTTAATGCCGCAAAACCGCACTAAAAAAGATTAATCGAGTACAAAATGGCAGCTGTTCAAAGGTTTTACTTGGTTACATTTTATCAGTAGCCATAACCCCGGTAAAGTAAAACTGCAAACCAAAACGAATACTGCAGCTAAATACTACATTATGCTTGTTAGTTGTACAGAAGTGAATTATGACGTTAGTTATCCTCAGGGGTTACAAATTTGGTCCTAATATATTGATAACGGGGAAAACCTGATAACAGTAACAATAATTATAAAGCTCTCATCTTTGGGTCGCAGTTTGGACTTTCCTATTAGCCAGTCTATTCATAGTAGGCTATTTTAGTTTTTTTGTTTTAGTAGTGCTGTCCAACCTTTCTATCAGTGCGCTTTAGCACAAAAGAGTTTGCCGTATTGCTTGTAGTTCTTCAACTACACTATGTCGCTTGACTAACGTGAACGTATAACACTACTTATGATGGTTGGTTGGGGAAACAACAGACGATCACACGAGGTAGCATGCCATTTATTTAATGACTACTTTCACGAGAGGCAGCCAATTTCTAGAACAACTGTAGGGAGAACTGTTCAACGCTTTATGGAAACAGGAAGTGTTTCCGATCGTCATAGGTCAGGAAGGCCTGCTACTGCGACAACCAAAGACAACTCTTTAGATGTATTGCAGTTATTTATTGCGAACCCGCAAGAGTCCTTACGCTCAGCAGCACAAACTCATGACATCTCTGTTACGTATGTTAAAAGAATTCTGAAAGTGTCTAATTTTTTAAGCCTTATAAAGTTCATTTGGTGAAACAAACTCAACGAAGATGATTTCGATCGACGTATAGAATTTTGCGAAACTATGATGGCCAAAATAGATCGCAACGAAATTTATTTAAACAGTATTTTGTTTTCAGACGATGTGTTCATTTATGCTGAATGCGTGCGAAGCCGCTAGTTTACTTAAGAGGGTAATACAAATATTTTGTTAATCAGTGCCATTTAAAAACCTAATCCTAATTAAATTATTAAAGAACTCACATAAACAATCACAAACAAAAAACCATTACCTTCAAGAGGAACCTGTATATCAACTTTTAAGTGTTAAAAGATTGAAGAACCTGTATGATAAATAACTTCTATCGAAGTTTTTAACCAAAAGGAAATTTAATTTGTAGTATTATTTATAAATTACGTTTACTTGTTCCAAATGACATTAATTAGAATTTTACTACTGTTTGATCGTAAATTGTCAAAACCTTTAAAATTATATTAATTAAAATGTTGTATGAACATAATAGGAAATACAGCAAATAAGGGTCTTATGTGTCACCATTTTAATTAAACAGTCTATTAAATCTTTTGTATATATTAAACAATTCTATAACATTTTTAATTCAATTTTTCAATTTCAAAGATCAAATATTTTAAATCATATATTCAGTCCTGCTTTAAAACGTATAGGAAGTCCCTTTCATGGATATTTGTGAGACTTTACACAGTTCACAGTAATGCACAAGGTTCCGTTTGCACGGATTAAGAATTTACTAAAGTACCATGAATACCCAGTTATGTAATAATCACAATAGACCTGATTAAGAAGTAAAAATCCAATGAACGTTGACTAATTAGAATAGGTAATTTCAATGGCTTTATTGAATATATCCAATGTTACATTAAGTATTTGTAATCCATGCTACACTGATTAAAATTGTACAATAAGTCGTTAATATTATACTGTGTTCATTACTTATTTTACCTTGTCATTAGTGTGTTGAACTCATCATCAAAACCAAATAGATAAATATTACAATTAATTTTGTGAATGAATATAATCTATGTGATCCAACATAAGCAATCATTGGTAATCTGGATTATTGGACATGTTTTATTAATGTCTAACTGTATGTTAGTGAAAAAGATAAACATAAAAACATTATTTGGTATTAACGTGATATTCAGTTATTACCATGTTCTAATAAACAACATTTCCTAATTTTTTTAAGAGTTGATAATTTGATAATATGTTCTAGCATAGTCAGTGACAATGAGTACTTAATATTTATCATAATTTCTAAGTTTAGTCCTGATGGTCGATGGTCGATAAATAACGTAGTTTTAAACATATATAATATAGATTGTTAAAGTAGATATAAAACACGGTTTTTGACTTTTCGTAGAGAGATGGAATTAGATCTAATAATTTTTTCTTGATTGCTAGATTTTTTTTTCTCAGAATAGACAAATGTTAAGATATTTTGTATCAGTAAGTTATTTTATATTTCATCTTCTTTGATCAAAATTGACAGAAAATGATATTTAAAGAAATAATGAATGGCTTTTAATTAATAACATTTGTAAATTCTGTAAATCTTTTTATATAGAGTCCAGGAAATAGAACTTAAAGTGTGTATATAAAATACAAGATGTGTAAATAATATAGGGAAAAATCCAAGTACAATTTAAAAAACCGAAATAATGTGTGTATTTAGGTATCACAATTTAAAGTTAAGAAATACAATATTATAAATACTTACAGTGTCATATGTTCTGATAGGTTTAAATTCTAAAAGTGTACTCAAGATAAAATGGCAATATATTCCGTTACATTTAAAAATATACATTTTATTACATTTTTGTATTGCTGAATGTTTGCATGACTATAGGGAATTATCAGGAAAAAAATACAGGAAAAGTTTGTAGATGTGTCCATACCCCACCAAAACACCTCTACCTTAGCCTTAAGCGTATTTCGTGAAACTCCACTAGGGTAGTCCGTGAAGCAGATCACGGGTTATAGACCGGAGAATACAGGAAAAACGTAGATACGTATTTTGTATCTTATAAGTCATATTCATACGAAAATGTGTTACTTTTTTATTCATAATGAGTTTAAGTTGTCATTGATTTTATAAAAAAGATAAAATTTCCAATAACTTAGCTAAGTTGCCCATATTATTATTATTCCATTCAAATTTAGTACATTAACACAAAAAGTAATATTATGAATATATAATATTTTTTTTTTACTTTTTATTTCCAAATTATACATCTTATTTAATGATTCTTATAAATACAAAATATTTAATGGTAAAATTAGTGGGTGACAGTTCAGGTAACGCATGGAAATGCGTAAACATGAACCAAATATACAAATCAATATATACAGTTTACAGAAAACTTCTAGGGTAAATAGATAAACAACTAGACTCTTATTCTTCTAGTTTATGATTTATCCTAATACGAATATACATGTAACTAATCAATACCACATTTTAACAGTGAAATACAAGAAAAAATTTTAATCGTGAATTTTTTTATATCTGTTTGATTTAACAAAACAATACTAAAAAATTTAATGAATTTAATATCACAATTTTATGAGAATAAAATAATAATGACATTTATTAAACACTGTAAAATCCGGAAAATATAATTTTTTTCCAAATTCGCTAATGTATACTTTACGTACGTTTTATAAATGTGTATGTATTCCTATGATTTTATAAAAATTTGAGATTATTTATATTTAAGATTTTTTAAATTTCTTTTTACCTGTACCGGGTAAAACATAACCATCTCCAGACGTTTTTTTAATGAAGAACTTGCCATTGAAGAGGAAATATTTCGCCTGGACTTAAACTTAATCATAATCCCACATGTTCAAAACGATTTAATGAAAATTCCGCTATTCATCGAGTTTTATTAGGTGTCGTGATAACTCGGTGGTTTAGAGCCTTTCTGAGGTTTATTAAAATTTTTCTGCGTTACATTCTAGAACCAACTTCAAGTTCCTATTTTAATAAATGTAAATTCGGTGAAACTATAAAAACCATAGTGGTATGTTTCTCTCTGTTAAATTTATGAAGAGTAATAATACTCCAATGAGTTGTTAAGGATATATGACATACCATAATGTGCCCTTTATCTAAACATGGAAATTTTAAATTCTATTTATCATGATTTTGTTACAATAAAAATAGTTTTATAGACCTAGTTAATGTATTTGGAAAATATTTGACAGTGCATGCAGTATGAAAAAATAAAAAAAACATAACTACATTAGTCATAGAATATATCGTGTTAATTGTAGTTTTTTATTTTTGTTCAAATAATAACAATTACCTGAAAATTTACAATAATTACTTACTATTTTCAAGAAACAAATCTATTTGAGGATATGCAAGTACAACCTTACAGGATTTCAGAAAATAACAAACTTATTTTTAAAAAATAAAGGTAATAAAATGTAGTACATGAATAATAGAGGAATAACAATATTATAAAACATTTCTAGTCTTAAAATAATTACTTACTTATATATTCCACTGTCATGTCATATTTTTTATAAATAGTCGCAATTAAAAATACAAATTATAATTACGTATACCCGTATTATATTACTATTGAACAAATACAATAATTAGTGATATAATTTTAACATTTTATATTACATTTCTCATATTTTTACAACGTAGCGATAACTTTTTGGAGAGCACTAATAATAACTTGTGAAACTAATGAGGCACGCGACAACAAAGGAATGCATAAATTGAAATTTCTATTAAATCAACTATAAAGGTAATGATGGAGAGACGACCAGAAATAGATCCAGTTATTGCTTGCGTTCGTTTTACTTCAGACGAAGTTTTGAGTCAAGTTCCTTATTGTATTATAAACTTTGCTAAGATTAATTATGTGCAAACCTTAATGAACATGAAGCAGTAAAATCGTTTTTCGTTCTGGAATTTTCTGCTATGCAATCAATAGTTATTAATAATATGTTATTTGTAGTTTTATTTTATCGGACGTAAAATTTCTCACGTAAAAAAAATAATAATCCAAAAGCATTGATTTTGTAATTACTATATGAAGTTTAAAAAAAAAAAAAAAAAAAAAAAAAAAATGTTTTCCCGTATACACTGTACAAACAGTTTACTTTCTGTACAAATTTTCAACAGTTTTACAACTTTGCTAGTCACAACAACGAAAGTTGAAAATTATGAGCCATAGAATTTTTAATAAAGAAGGAATAGAATGTTTAAATATGTTTACTCGTAATTTTCTTAAATTTTCTTTACGTC
>NW_025779489.1:0-57886 GCF_021130785.1 Homalodisca vitripennis
TAAAATTTGTTATGAATTCAGTATTTACTTAAATCCGTTTCGCCAACCAAATCTTTCCAGTTACAGGTTAACAATAACCTTTGGATTAATATTGAAAGATGTGTTACATAGAATTTAACATATACGCACTAATTTGGGTTATCTGTGGACACGCTGTGTTTGGAGAAAGGGATCAAAATTTTCATTATGGTGATCATAAACAACAATTTTTTTTTTCAAAAATTATTTTGACTGAGTTTACTAAATTAAAATTACATTGAGACATCTGTACCCGTTCTTCCCTTTTCCCGGCCGTTCCCACACCGTATTAGAAGGGTGCCATTTGATCATACTTTTACAACTTTTTGCCAGCGCGTAACGTATATAAGAGATTGGTAATCAAAATAACGTTAAATCGTCTCACCAATATGCTATCGTAGTGAGGAACATGACAGCCTACGCAATAAAAGCACTTACGTCTGGGGCTGTAAGTGCTTTTATCACTTCCCTAATTCGGAGTCTGATGGAAATTACTTCACTGTTGCGTTTGTTATTGCTCTTGGTGGCAATCGCAATGAACTATTTTTACCTTTAAATTTCGTTTTTCACCCCCAAACCGAAACCAATAGAGTTTGCAAACATCGGCTCATAAAAAAGTAATGAACAAGGAATACATAATAAAGGAACTGAAATTCTCAAGAAAGAAATTTCTCAATAAAAATATTTGGAATAGAAGTCGTTCCATGAAAGCTATATATTAATTAAATTTAAAAAGTATGTGATTTAAAATGATTTAGTACATGGTCAACCATACAGAATAGAGCAAAAAAATAGATCTCCTTGCAAGTACACACGCACGCGCGCGCGCGCGTGTGTTGTGTGTGTTAGCGTAATAAATACAATGGTGAGAAAAATAATAAACAAAAATTTGGGTTTAAAATGTGGATGAACCTTGTTCATAGTCTGTTTTAATGTGACGATTACGTGGGTGTCCACATATTCTGAATCACAATCACAACTGCATCTCTTAAAACGCAACTTTTTTATGAAGATTCTAGTTTTTTCGTATTAGTCTTCTGGTTGGCCCAGGTCTATTTTAAAATATTTTATCAAAAAATACTGCCTATCTTCTGTTAATTACCTAAACTTTTGGTTTTCCTAACAATATAAAGATTCACTTTAGAGTACGTACTTGCTGGATTGCAGAATAGACCCAGAACGCAGTGGGTGCGTTGGCTCGTTGGTTACCTCTCGTGTATTTTCTCTCAGTATACACGAGCTCAAGATTGGATACAAATCAATAATTTGAGTACATATAACGTTCATGGTGGCATAAACAGTTCCATCATGAAAGTAAACAAATAACATCAAATTCTTCTGGCCATTCCACAACGAGCAATTACTTGCATAATTAACTTAATTGACATATAAATTATCTTCATTCAAAAAATATTAAACGAATATGAGTGTAAATCATCGTGGAAGAAGAAATTAAATGTGTAGGCGATGTTTCATCGATGTGTGAACTGAATGACTATTGCTAGTTTTGCCACTGGCCGCGTAAGTCTAGGAAATAAGAATAAAGTACATTTATACATATTATAAAAATGTAATTTGATATACTCTATACGCTTTGCCTCTTTCGTAAAAGCTAATGTAATAAAAGTACAAATTCAAGGTCGTAAACCTTGCGAGATAATCGATGTGATACTTCTATATGTTTTTGAAACAAGTTTCCTGTGTAAAATCCTAAAACCGTTCTATACATTTTATAAATTGTGATGATAACATTCCTAACATCATTTAGCCGTAGAATAGAAGAATTTACATTTTGAAACTAGATTATCAAGTAATAAAGTTTAAAAATTGGAATATATGGACAGATTTTATTGCCGTTCGGTAGGCATATATAAGTGGGATACGAGTAACGAACACATACACATGTGTAACATAGAATTCCCGTATCGTGTACACATCGAAAGAAGGAAGTATGACAGTAGAAAACTGTTACAGATTAAACAATCCGTCTTCTACAACTCGCAACACTGTCTATGTTTTCCCTTCTACTTTAAATATTCACTATGTCACTATCATTTTAATTTCACACACGCTTCTAAACTCTAACATAATTTCACACTGACGTTTTAGTTCGTTTTTTTTGCTGAGCTAATAAGTATTTTCATATACTATAACGCTGTCGAGTTAATAACCTTAAGAAACAAACTAATAATATATTATATAAATAATGATGTCTATAGGAAATCATCTTTAAGAGAGAATACCTAAAAAATATTGTATTATAATGATAAGTGCAATCATAACATTGAATTACAAAATGGCCAACACTTAAAAAAAAGATATGATTATTAAAATTTACTATAAGCGTTATGGGCCTTACTGATTCTGTATTAAGTTTGGATAGTAAGGGTAATTAATTACTGTATCCTGAGTAAATTCTTCAGCCAGTTTCATTTCAGAAAACGTTTTATGTAGTAAATCTCAAATTTAAGCAAAATTACAGATAATGTGCATGTTCAAGACCTACCAAAAAGCTTAAACTTAAAGTGATGTTTTTTTCACAATCATTTTTGTAGTATTGAGGTATAATTAAATTTAGTAATTTGTAAAAATGATTTTCAATCTCCATTTTAAAGTTTTAGTATGAGAAATTATTAAATACTTAACATTTTTTAATTTATTTTCTGTTGGGAATACTCTTATGTGGACAAGATTATTACAAAATACTAATGTATAAACATCCTAGGAAATCTGCAAGAGTTGATTTCGAATGTTAGGGTCCTCGAGGAGAACTGTTACCGTGTATCTTCACGTGTATAAGCAGCTGTCCATGTTTTGCATGTTTTACATAGTACATACTATGTAAATCTTGTACACATTCCTGTTTATTAAACCCGTGATATACGAGTGTATATCAGTAAATTTTATTGAATCAGATATGCTCGTATTTTGCTCCAGGCGAAGTACAAATATACAGAGTGGTATCCATAAAGCGCGTAGTTACTTCAGGTGGTAATTCCGTGTACCAAAGTAAAGAATACTAATTATCTAGTAAAAGGTATGGTCTAACATGCTTCTTTTCACCCTGTGTAATATTTATATTGTAACATATTTTTAGTAATAAACATTTAATAACATTTGAATATAAAATAAAACACCTTTACTGGGGTTTCGCGTTTACTTTGGTCAGAGATTTAATTTATTTAACAGATATATGGTACTTTTCTCTCGAACAGTATTTCATTTATTTTTTTCATAAAAAACCATCAATCTTTTTAAGCTGATTAAATATGTAATCAATTTACAAAACCCGTTAATTGCGAGTATGAAAAATTAATGTTCAGTTAGTCTTGAATAATCTAGTTCCAACATTTTTCGTGATTCCATATATCCCCAATAAGCAAATAATTTAATTTTACCAGCCAAGCTTGCTAAAAATAACTGTTTGAATTAAGTGTTTAGTGATTTCGTCTTAATATTACACAAATTTTAACCCAATATTACACAGTATACAACATTAAAAACTTTATTGTTGTACAACTGCTACAAAATATATATGAACAGCTCATAATAAAACTTTATGATCTGTGTGATCAAAACTTTACTTTTTGAGCGTTAAGAAGTGTAACGTGTCCCTTTTAATGGTTTTCATGTGTTACTAATAAATTGGCCCGTTTAAATTGATATAATATATAGTAACACTGTCTAGAGTCCTGGTATTCTATGCAACACACATCCATATAATAAAATTAACTTTTAAATTTTGTAATCAAATCGTTGTTTCATAATATTACATTTACTAATATTTAAATTTACTTATATGTTTTCCTTAAATGTCATACGCTTTATAATACAAATTAACACGGTGATTTATGAAGGAAATTGTTCATAAAAAACCAATCTTAAATTTAAAACTAACTCATACTAACCAAATTTAACTTAGGTATATCTCGTTATTTTGAGACAAGCTTGGTAATTTAAAATTAAATGGTCCAAAGTTCCAGCCCCGAGTTACAGCGAACATTATATAGAGCGGCTAATCAAAGTAGGAAGTACTTTATTTGATTATTTACTCCATAATTTTGGCAGTGTTCTGAATAGCAGTCATGATATTGGATAACCGAATTCAATAATAGCCGAAATACTTGTTTTTTATCTGTGAACTTTAAAAAAATAACTCGGTATGTAGGTTATACTGCTTATTCACTAATGCTTTATCTCATATTCATATTTTGTTTGTAACAAGAGTTAAAGTATTTACTGGAAAGGACAACGTAAACTGCAAACTCTTCGAGTTAACAGAGCGAGGGTTGTTTTCATGAGGCTTAAAGAACCTTTCTCCAGTGGCCATTACCGACTAAACCAACTTTGTCCTGTCAATACATTATTATTTCAAATCTAGAAGTTTAAAAATATGGCTCCTTGTTAAATACGTCTTTTAGTAATTTTTCAGTATATTTTAATCACTATCCAGATAATAGTAATTAGTTGTAGAAACAAAGTTTTAATATGCATGATACAGATTATGCAGTTATAGGTACTAGGGCTGTAGAGCAAAATGGAATAAAAGTTATCTTAACTTCATGAGACATAATTGTTGTATTGAACTTTCAAACAATCGGAAAATGGGAACAATCAATCACATCTGCCTCATTATTACACACTATACAACGCGTAGTAAACTAATCACGTTGTTATACGTTACTGTACTATACGTTTTACTATACATACGTTACCTGGACATTTACTATTTTTCTGCCTACCAAGAAACAACGATGATAAACTCTGCACAAGAGCAATAAGAAGTTAGCGTGTAGGTATGGCGATATAAAAGAAGTCCTGGTTAAGAATTTAAAAGTGACGTGGGTCAACTGTGAATAAAATAAACTTAAATTTGGTCTCTGGATGTAATCCTTATTGTTAACCTCTAATTCCAAAGAATTAATAACTTTAGAAAGACTCAAGTTTTTAAACTTTAAAGTATGAACACTTTGTTTAAGATAAAAAGCAATTTCATATTTTTTAAATTCACAACATTGGTGATCTACGAAATTTCTGAGACTGTTATCAATTATTAGTGCGATTTAAAGATAATGAACATAGTGATACACGTCCCAGTCAGCTTGTTATTATTTTATTGATAAACAACAACTAAAACAGAGGACCCAAATTTAGACCCTGAGGCACTCCTGAATAGCTGAATGTTAATTTGCAAACTAGTATCTGTGATTTCTAATGTAGTAGTAAAACACGTAGAACCATATTTAACATAATAACCCCTAGCACCAATCTGGCGTTACATCGATATTGCAGAGTTGGCCTCTTGCCAGGACACACGATATTGTTGTTCTTTACTGCAGTGTCCAATATTGGCCCATTAGTTTTTTGTTACGAGGTTTGTTCAGCAAGCATATTACAGTTCGTGTTTAAAATATCTTTTTATATTTGCCAATCTGAACCCAAATTTTAGTCACAACAAACGGATTAATATGTTTTAATATTCAAACCTTAATGACAGACGTCAAGATTGCGCGGGAGAAAAGATTTTTTGTCTGTAACATTAGTTATCCATGTTATATAGAAATCGGATTTTAGATCTTGACTAATAGTTTGATCATTAGCATTAACATGCACAATGCTTAAAATATTTTCACTATAACAAATTAATTAGTGATAATAAAAACTGTCAAAAACACGCATGCAAAACAATCCTGAAAATTTCATCCCACTCCTAACTTATTTACACCCTTGTCACGCCTAACGATGGAGGTTATAGAGTACTACTTAGAGTTAGAAGAGGACACAAGCTAACTGTGTATTTGTGCACATTGCCATCCTTCAGTCTGCAAATCTCACCAATTTTAAACTTTATTATATGGTAAAAAAAAAGAAACATTTAAGATTATAGTAGCAGTTCAAGTAATCCTTTTTAAACAAGGGAAATTACCCATAATTGATTAAAAATCTTAGACCAACCCGCACGTCCATCATTATTGTCTCAATTTTCTGGGAATGGAGGAATGATTACTCGATACTATGAATAAAATCTATATCTATGCTATCTTGTACAGAATTTGTTATATATTTTTTTTATTAAAAACAACCCATCAGCCTTTTTTCATAACTGATGAATACCTTTACAATATCAACAAAAATAAGTTTTTAGAAACCACATTTATAGAAACCTTGGCCGTTCTGCAATGGATTGATCTTTAACAAAAAGTGCTATATACAGAAAATACAGAAGAAAGAAGATAAAAATAAGTAACGGATGTTAAATATTCAAAGCGGATGGATATTTTATATTTTCAAAACTCGATAATACCCCTTGGTTGAAGTTTTCGTTTTAAGAATAAAGGATTGTGAAGGAAATATATTCTGCAATCTGTATTTCAGCTCTAACAATTAGGTAATGTTTTTGTTTTTAAAAAGTGCGAGTTTTAGAGTTGGTGGAGTTTGACACACAACATATAATTCCTGACTTGTGCATGTCACGATGCTCTGACATGATTTATTGTATTTAACCTAGATTTTAGTTACATATTAGGTTAGTTATGCACCTGAGGAAGAGATTAAAATTGCAGACCTTGAAATGTGGTGTTACTGATTATATATGTCAATGAACGATGGAACAATTTCCGGAAAAGTTCTTTTTTCCTTCGATAATATCCATAATGATATTACAATCAGTCACTCTGTATTCCAATGTAGTCCATAAGTAGATAATAATATGGGTTCCTGGCGCACTTTCGGAGCCAACCGAAAAGCAATGTAAAATACTGTTCAATGTACCATAAAGGAAGCTGAGAAATAACACAGCAAATCTCAATGAAAAATTAACCGAATCTACAGTCGTTCGTCTCCAAAAGCGATCGGTACATTACTATCTACTCTGTGGAATGAAAAATTAACCAAATCTACAGCTGTTTGCTTCTACTTTCTTAAGCTGTGCTTTGTAAAATGTTGTCAAATCTGCTACGAATAAAGGAAAAATCTTCGAAATCTTAATAAAATTTAATCAATTTAAAACATTTTTTACTAAAAACATACTGTACTTTAATAAAAAACTTTTCTACTAAATAAACAACATGAACTCACCAAAGTCTCTACAATTTCTAGCATTAAAACAGTGCAACAAAGATGAATTCAGTGAATTGCCGGTTTATTTTCAACAACAGTTTGATACCGTCTTCGATACTTTCCTTAAATGATACAGAATTCAAAGAACTTGTAATGTCTTTTGCAGAAAAAAACGTCTAATGGAGTGTTTTTACTATCGGCAAAAAACTAAAAAAGTAAGGGATTACATATTTAATATAATTACGAAAGATATTGAAAAGAAAGTAAAAAATAAACAAACAGAGAGTTTTCATCGTTTTTTTATGACATTTTTTCCATATTATACGTTCTTTCAAGATAATCGAAGACTTAATTGATGAATTTTTCTTAGGAATTTTTGTGAGTATCAAGATTTATCAACACAATTCATTAAAGAGCATTATAGAATTTTTTCTTATAGAATATAGCCACATTTTGTGTGAAACAAAAGGTATTACTGTAGATAATATTCCATGTGATTCCTATGAAGAAAGACACCAACTATGGTTATCAAAACAGTACTATGACGTGGGGAGGGACTGCAAGTTTTAGAGCACAACTGAAAAGACTTTATTCTACAAAGTTAATTGTTATAATTTCTTTATCTTTTATAGTCTTCTTTCCAGTAACAATCAAGTGTAATTTTTCATTTTTGTTTAATTCTTTAATCTTTTTTTTCATCCAAAACAGTCAAAAATCTGTTCGGCAAGTGTACTTTACAATCTTCCAACTCGGCAATTATTGTAAACCCGAATTTTATCTTTCATTTTCTCTCCAAATTCAAGATTCTATGTTTCTTCCTTTTCTTCCAATTCATTTAACTTCTTATACTCTTTAAACTTACATTCTCCAATATCATTTAACTCTTTCAAGAACTCCATTTAAATAGAAAAAATTTAAAGACGGAAAAAATGAAATTTGCTAACAATCACTCGAGAAGTCGAGGGAATTGCCAACATCTTCATTGTTTGACGAGGTTCTTCCATTTACTTTTCTCCAAATGTACTATAAAATCATCGAGGATTTCTGGCTTAAAAATCGTAGACAAATTCAACATCCAGATAATGAAAAAATACAGGTAATATCTTTTCATAATAAACGTGTGTATCGATACCTACAAACCTAATGTATTCTTTGAAAAGGAAAATAATTTTGTCAATGGTTCCAAGAGATAAGTAAAAATTTTTATTCTGTTTTCTAAATTCTGTAACAAATTTTGTTTGTTTTTTCACCTCCGTATTGTAATTTTGTAAGCACATTATTCAAATGTGTTAGTTTATTTTCGAAATTTCCTAGGTTTAGGTCTTTCGTACAAAATTAAATTACAATCTCTACAAACTAAATATTTTTATCAATAATTTCTCCTCTATTATAACACTTGTAACAGTTGGCATTATACTCTTCCATTTAAACAAAAAGATTTTTTTATAAATGGAGATTATGGAACTAACTCTGCCGAGATATAAATTTTTCAGCGCAAATGTTTGTGTTTACATTTCTACAACAGAGATAAATAGAAATAATTTCATTCTATTGTACAACTATTTAGGATATTTTGTCTATGATTACAAAGATTATTCCGGAAGAAATCGAGATTTTTCATCAACGAATGAGTATATTTTTGAAGTTTTAGAAGGAATGAAAGAGAATAATATGAACATCATCAATTATTGTAAAAGACAAAATGAATGATTGTGTCTTTGGTGTAGTGTTGTTAGTGTGCGTGTTTGCGCTATGGGGAATCACATCACATTCAACTTCTACGGTGTCTATTGTTTAGAGACTTGGCCCTGCACTGCTTACTGTCCAACCAAGTTAATGGCTAGGAGCTGTAATTCGGGTCTTAGACTCTGGAATTTTTTTGTTCCCAAGTCTCAATTTTCTTTGGTAACTACTGTGTAGAAGTTGATGGAGAGATACAATTAGGGAATTTGTGTTGGGTGTTTTGTAAGTGTAATGTTGTATTAAATGAACGATGTGAGAATGTAATGAACGAATTAAGGAAGAGAAGGAATTAAGGAATGAAGTGGAAAGGTGAGGAAGCAAATGGCGCGCCCAACCACAGTTGTCATTACTCGGCTTGTTCTATAGTCATTACACTATGGCCACTCGTGTAAAGACTTGTCCCCAACCACTGAACGACAACCATGTCTTCCTCAATAAAAAGCGCGCCTGAAGCTCTGGGATTTGAACCCAGAACCTCAGGCTTTGAAGGCAAGCGTCTTACCAACTGAGCTACGGAGAGTCTCGAAAGTTATAAGCTATATCTCTGCTTATATAAGTTGTTCAATTAGGAGTGCTAGTTTACAAAATTTATTAATAATTTTATATTTCAAAAACCACTCAACCGATTTTAATGAAATTTGGTACACATATAGTAAATACTTAACTCTTTCGACTTAACTTATCCATAAGGGTGAAATCATCCCCTATTTCTTAATATTCATAAAAAAATAATAAAAAAAAAAAATTAACAGAAAAATCTGAAACTTCAAAAACAACCGAGTTCAACTTAAAATTTCATGAAAATAACAAAATTTTCAAAACTACCCCAATCATTCCCTTATCTTAAAACTCTTATATCTCGAGAAACTATTGGAGCTTTTTTGCTGAAATTTGGTATATAGGATCAGTAAATATTAAAGTATTTTTTAAAAATCATAACTTCCGGTCCAACCCTTAAGATGACCTTGGAATAGTTTTTTGTTAATATCATCCCCCATTTTTTAAGATATTCTTTTGAAATTAAAAATGAATACTTATATCAATGTCTTTAACAATTCTGTAAAGTTGTAGAATTATGCAATGAATAATATAGACAATAAGACGATTTTTTCAAAAATTTTACTGAATTTCTCTAATATCGTTCTTAATCACATCATAGGCTAAAAATTTCTCAGAAACCACAACCGCATATAACAAATCGCGTTTGTAACAGCTTTTTGAAAATCCATATTGATAATTATATCGTTCTTTGAACCAGAAATATTTGTCATACTCTTTGTTGTATCAATGACATAAATAGGTCTATTCGCTAAAAATTCTTTAGGATTGTAATACATTTCCTTATTATTACAGTTAACTTTCTTAAAATCTTGATACATCTGATACATGATTCTGAAAAGACCTCCTGAAATGTTTTAAATTTTGTAATTCATCTGGATAATAAGAACCGTTCAATTTTACTCTGATATTTTTTACATCCAAACTATCAAACTTTGAAGGATTTTTTTCTTGATTATTCTGTCTATCTGTTTGAAAACCTATGATAACGAACTTGGGATTGAAGATATTTCTATAAATGTTTGTAATATCGAACGAATAAGTTGTTCCGGAAATACCTTTTTGTTCAATACATTGCCAATCTAGAAAATTAAACATAATGTTTTTGACTTTTTTGTAATTTTCATCAATCAACCTAATTTTACTCGTGGTTTTATAATCAATCATTGGAACTCTAATAAAAAAATCTGTAATTGTTATTTTTCCATCTACAGGCATAACATTTCCAGTTGCAGTCTTCAGAATCACATCATCGTCTTCTGCTCTTATAAAACTTAGATAAAATCCTCCTTTATAGATCGGAATAGTAACATTTTCAAAAAATCCTAATCCAAAATGAGATAAATTTCCAGCTGCTTCAAAAACACCAAATTTAAAATCTGATTCAAAGCCATTAGAAGTTTGAGAAATAACATCACTTTTTTGAATACGAAATAGTTCCTTTAATTGTGCTTAATTGGCCACAGTTTTCGACTTCTTCTATCAATTTATTGTGTTTTCTTACTTCAATCTTAGAAAAATAAAAACGGTATAAAATTATCGATTAATCTAACATTATCAGTTCCAAGATATGCTTGACCATCTTGTTTTGTTAAAGTTCCAGAAATATAAAACTGGAAGTTAGACGAGCAAAAGTTATCTCCAAAATCAATATTAAACTCAGTTCTTTTATTCGGTTCATTCAAATGTTGTTTACTAATTGGATAGAAATTTTTAAACTCCGCCCTTTCAATATCACTTAGCATATTTTCTGTAGTCCGCCATTTAATAAGAGAAAATTTAGAAATTTTATACATCATGTATCATTTTTTCATCGATCTAATGTACGTTTTTATAAGAAAAGATATAAATTTTAGTAAAATAATTAAAAAGATTAGAGTCATTTTTAATTATCTACTTCGTCATATTCAGGATTCTCTTCCTTAAATTTTGCGATCTCGGTCACATATTTCAATAAAATTTGCACAGGATAGTAACCGCTATCTATAATATTGTTCCAATCAACTGTATCTTTATTTTCATCCAAAAACTTTATACTCAAGTGTTGATAGAGACAAAGAACAGACATATGATCTTTTAATTGATAATGTATATTTTCTTGAATGAACTCTGGGGACAGATTTTGATATTTAGCAATGTTATACCAATTCAATTTGTTTACGTATAATCTCATCATATCTTCGGATAATTTCATATTTTTGAGAAATGTTCATCCCAATTTTTTTTTTTTCAAATCTCTTTCGTGTTGCATGATAAAAAGATCGAAAGCACTGTAATGTCCCGCCATCTCTATTTATTAGGAACAAATTTCAAAATCAAGTTTTTATAAATTGACTCTTTTTTGAGTTACATTTCAGCACATTTTCCAGAAATTCTTTTAACTCCATTGATGTTTGCATAGTATTTTATATCATTTGTTGCAGTTTTTTTCTTTACATCTCACACAATATATGAGCGCCATTTATATAAGGAAAATTAGTCCATCATAGCCGCCTAATCCATTAAATCTGTTATCAATGTTTTCAAAAGATTTATTAACATCTTCTTTAAATTTATTAAAGTTTTCTTCTAGTTTATTTACTTTTATCGAGATATAAAGAGTATTGATCATCTATTCTTTTTAAGTAATTCATTATTATGTGTTACTTTCTCATTGAAACGTGTACCAAAATTTTCAAAAAAGTTTACTTTCTCATTGAAATGTGTATCAAAATCTTCCAGAATTTTGTTAATTGTTACACCAACTAATTCATTAACATTATTTTTTATATGTATTAAAGTTTTCTTCTAGTTTATTTACTTTATCAAGTAATTCACCAACTTCGTCTACTGATCTTCTATTTCTGGCTTCTAACTTGTCATAGACTTCTGTTGTAAAATCTTTAACATGCTGTTTATGATTCTCATAATTTTGTTTTAGTTCATTAAACATTTTAATAGGATCTTCTAATTGAATCATTACAACAACATCAAATGGATTAATTCCTTTACTAACACCGCTAATTCTTTTTCATTTAAAATCTAAGGCATTTTTAACATTCGGATCATGTAAATCAACAATATCGATGTTTTCTGATAATTTTAGAGGTTTTAAAATTTGTTCTTTAACAACAACATCATGTTTGTCAATACCAGGTCGAACACCGACAATTCTTTTTTTATTAGCCAAACTAACATAATTCTTTTCAACTTTGATCGCTTTCAGTAATTTTATCAGCTTTTTCGATATGAGACATTAAATTGGTAAATAATTTTTTTTACACCATCATCAACTTCTTTTTCCAATGTTTTTATTTTATCAGCAACTTCATTTGAACTCATGAAATTTGCAAGTTTGTTATCATATTCTGCTTTAAAATCTTCAATCTCGACAGCAAACATATCTAAATCTGGAAGATTTTGTAATAAATTTTCTAACTTGTTATCAAACTCATTTCTCAAACTATCAAAATTCAAACTATTATCTACATTTTGAATAATTTGTGTTCCAAATACGTCAAAAATATTTTGTGAATCCATATTTATTAAGTAATAATTTGTTTAACAACTTCTTTAAAATCTTTACCAGTTCATTCAAAACAAAAACACATAAATGACCACAAATTGGGGGATCTTTATAGTCTTGAATCTGAGAATCATTGTAGTAGACGCTTGATTTTTTCAAATATTTAATCAATTCTATAGGTGGTTTGTCCTCAAATTCTTCCATACGAATCAAAATAACATGCATTCTTATCATTTTTATAATAACAAATCCAATGCGTTCCACTTCCCATAATCGAGTCTAAATTCACAATTCCACATTCAAATTTCTTAACTTTTTCAGGTAATGTATCTCTCATGAAGATTCCTCTAAAATGTTTAATATTTTTGCAGATTTCTTCCAATTCCCCGAATGTTAAAGGTTTGATTTCAAATTTTTTTTAATGTTTGATTTCACGTAATTCAAAGTTTTTTTCATCTAATCCAGATCCTGTAACATCTTCCAACTCTTTATCTAACCAATTTAAAATGTTTCGAACAATAGGAATCACATCCTTTTTAACGATTGGAGCAGCTTTACGAACATAAGGAACAACATTTTTAACAACTGGAATATTTTCTCCAAAATCTAATAAATCTTTCAAAAGTCCACCATTTTTAAGTTCTTTCAACTGATTATAAGAAAATTCTATTCTGGTTCCTTTATTGTTTTTCTTATGTTTTTCGAGTTTATTGTATTGTCTATTTGTTAAAAATATCTTATCTTCGCCATTTTTTAGTTGATCTATTTTAAATTGAATACTATCGGGTATTTTCTTCTTAAAAGCGGATTTTATTTTTTCTTTCTGATTTTTGCTGAAATTTACATTCACCTCCATTTATATAGTTAAAATTTCAAGTTCTCTTCGATTCCCATTCCTAGTTTTCTCTTCAAAAACATTGCTCCAGCTGTTGGAAGTGCAACAAATCTTTCACCTAAACTAGCATCTTTTGATAAAAATCTATCCATTGCCTTATCTTGCAAAACTTTATCTGCGATATGTCTGGAATTTGTGTCTCTATGTTTTGCATAAAAAATATCGTGTTCCATAGCAGCTTGATCTAATTTATTTATACCAGTATCTCCTCTTTTTAGTCTTTTTTCGAGTTTTGTGCCAGGCCCCAGATACTGATAAGTTGGTACGTGTAATTCAAAAGGTAAATTGTTGATAAAATCATTCAAAAGTCCACTACCCTCAATCATAGATGAACTTATTGCCGGCAAAATTCGTTTTAAATATTTAATTCCATCAGGTTTTTCAATCACCTCATCAAGTTTGTTCGAAATAAAATCTTTAATCGCTTTCTTTTCGTTCAAAAAATTGTTGTTTCCAGCCTTTTCTTGAGCATAAATATAATTAATAATTCCATCGAGTTTTGTCAAAATCGTCGATATATCTGTATTCAATCTTATTATCACTGTATTTTCTTACACCTGATCCTTCGATTCGTTTTTCCCAAATTGGTTTAATCAAATTGAGATATTTTTTACCTTTACTTGACTTTGGTTTCTTAGTTGATGGATCATTATTTTTGTAAATTGAGTCAGATTTCCCATAAAATTTCTGTATACTTTTTCAAATCTTCTTCAGAATATAAATTATCTTTTGGAGCGTTATGGTCTGTTAATAATCTCCATAAACCTTGAGTTCCTTCATATTGTTTTTTCATTAATAATGATATCATTATGCTCAAAATTAACGGGTAAATTTCCAATCATAAAACTTTTATTTTTTTTATCCCAATACAAACCAAATTTATCATCTTTTACTCTAGGAAGGAATTTTTTACCAATTTCACCAATTATTATATCCGTTGTTCCAGGACTTATTGGTTCAACTATGGTAGAGTCTTCAATGATTCGAGGTCTAAATGGTTGTTGAAGATGGTAATTTTGGCAATTCAAACTCAGATTCTGGAATTGAAATATCGGCAAATTGTCGTACAACTGGAACCAAATTCATCAAATTTTGATTATCACTTAAAACATTTTCAATTTTGCCCTCAACGTTTTTTATTGCAGAAGTTACAGGTTGATTAATTTTTTGAATAAGTTCTTGTTCTTCTTCATCCATTCGAATCTGTTCTTTAAATTCTTTGATTAATTTCTTTTCGATTTGATTCGATTCAAGTTTTTTTGCTTCTTCTGAAGTTACGTTCGCCATTTATTTAGGAAAATTTTGAAACGTGAACGTGAACGAGAACGAGAACGAGAACGTGAACGTGGAACGTAAAAACGTGAACGTAGAACGTAAAACGTGAACGTGGAACGTAAAAAAAAAACGTGAACGTGGAACGTAAAACGTGAACGTGGAACGTAAAAACGTGAACGTGGAACGTAAAAAACGTGAACGTGGAACGTAAAAACGTGAACGTGGAACGTGAACAGATTTACCGTTTTTCTGTTATTTTCATAATGTAAATAAAAATTAAAGATAATATAAAAAATAATTGTAACAAATATTTTATCAAGTAGATTTGTCCAGACCACTGAGCAGCATTTATATTAGAAAATTTATTCAGATATTTACCATTTTTTAGGCTTCAAAGTTAGATTAATAGTTAAAAATCCGTAGTCTTCCTTCCAAATTTTATCACATAACTCAATAAAGTGGTTAAAACTCATATCAGATCCCACATAATTGTTATAAATCTTTCTCGAATAGTGATCATCTTGCTTAAAAATACACAACATATTCAGGTTATTTCTTATAACTTGTTTATCAACCTTTGAAAAGCATTGGGAAAGATAGATACAAGATATGTTTTTGTGACGGGACATTACGAAATATTCCTTAATAACGTCTTGATTTTCTAAAATACAATCATCAAAAACGATTAAACGAATTGGGTTTACATTCGCTTAACGGAACTATGTCCTCGGAAGCATTATAAAAATGTGATATTTTTTTTGTTTAAGTTTTTCTCAATATTTTCAAATCTTTCTTGTTATTTTTTATAGGCGTCTTGTTCTAAAGATTTACTAAAAACATACAAATTGGAATAAGGAATCAACCTATTGTAGATAAAATTCAATAATAAAGTTGTTTTTTCCACATCCACTTGAACCAACAATTAACAATCTGATTGGTTGATCTTTCTTATTTTCTTCAAACGTTTGAAGTTTTATCTGATCTTTTTGCTTTAAAAAATTTCTCCATTTAAATAGAAGATTTTCATCTTGAAGCAACGCTTGCGAAAATGAAGCTGTTCAAGTTGACTTCAGAAAGCTCTAAATTAGTTTTAAACTTGGAACATCCTATACACTTAGAGGAAGAATCAAATTATTTTATCGGTTTAAGCGGTTTTTATTCTGACAATTTTGTAATAAATATTAGTGAAAGTTCTCCTTATTGTATAGGATTTAGTGAGAAGAACATAACAAAATATTATGGTTTAAACAAAGGATATTATACTTTCGATCAAATTAAAAATTCCCTTAAAAATTATCTGAAAACATTCAAACAATCAGATAAATCTTTAAACTTTGACGAAAACAAGTTTGAAATGCAAAAAAAATTATCTCTCTAATAAAATTCAAATAAAATCACCAGTAAGAATAATGTTTTCAGCAATTATTGTAGATTTGTTAGGGTTTGTTCAAGAAACTATTGAGCCAAATCAGGTATATTTAGGAAAAAAATAAAACGCCAAAATTTAGACCGTTCGATGTAATTGAAGTGCACTGCAATCTCGTTGAACCTAGTTTTGAAAATCATACCGAACATTTACACAAAGAATCTGAAATTTTGTACACTTTTTTCCCAAATGTTGCTTATGGATCAAAAATCAGTGAAAAACCGAATGAAATCGATTATATTCCAATTAGAAAAAATATTAAAAGAATTAAAAAAATCGTTCTAACTATACAAGACTCTGAGGGAAATTTATTAAATAATGAGAGTAAAACAACAATATATTTAAGATTGAAAAAGGAATAAAAATGAGTTGATGATGATGACAAAATTCAATATTTTTACTTAAAAAACAAGGGGCTATTCGAATGGCCCCTTAACAATCTTCATCCTGACCCTGTTTTTATCAATGAATCTGGACTTTATACTGAAATAAAAATTACTAGTTAAATTTCTTTTCTATCTAAATGGAGTCAGTTGTAGACCTACTCAACAATCAACTTACATTCAATAATAAAGACATTTGCACGATTGTTGACGAAAATAATGAAATTTGGTTTAAGGCTAAAGATGTTGCAGAAATTTTACAATATGAAAATACTAGACAAGCTATCATAAATAATATTGATAATGACGAGAAAATAGCCTTTAAATATATAAATTACAAGAGTCTATGCCATAGACCCTTTCAAAATCTTCATCCTGACACTATTTTCATTAACGAATCTGGATTTTATTCTTTAATACTAAGATCTAATAAATTAGAAGCAAAAACCTTTCAAAAGTGGGTTACAAAAGAGGTTTTACCCTCCATTAGAAATTTTGGTGAGTACAAACTTGAAAACAAGATTAAATATTTAGAGGACGAAGTTAAACACTTGCAAATTAAAGATGAAATAAAAACGGAAATAATCACAAAACAAAGTGTAAAAATTGACTTAATGAAACCAGACCTTGTTTGTAAAGATTTTGCTAAGAAAAAAACACCATGTTTTTGTATTAATTAAGAAGAATCACATGTGGGAATATCCTTATTACGTTATCAGAGCTCAAAAGAGAGAAATACCGAAAAGATTGAAAGAACTTGAAATTGATTACCCAGAAATGGAAATTTTATTAAGACAAGGAGATCCAAATAGTATAAATCTCTACAACCAAATGAAAGAATCTTTGAATATTTTATACAACGGAAATCATTTTACTACAAATATGGCAGAATCTCGACTGATTTATAGAATATCTAAATTACACGATAAAAATGTTTCTAAATTTTACTAAAAACTCTCGATTTATTATATTTTGTTTGTAAATGTTTAGCATAACTAGGTAACCATCGTAGAATTTTTTTTTCATATTCACAAGGCATTTCGTTTTTATAACTTTCGCTGAAAATTTTTTTAGCACAATCTTTGCAAAAAGCATCTTTTCTATCTTTACTATACTGCCAGTTATTAAATTCAGAAATATTTTTAATTTCTTTACAAAAAGTAACACTTTTTCTCTTCTAAAGTTTAATTTGTTCATTTTATCATATAATTCCTTACAATAACAGTCTTTTCTATTCTCTTCTTGACACTTTGTACATTTCTTTTGAGACTCCATTTAAATAGAAAAAAATTATTACACAATGAAAATGTTAAACTCTTAACTTATGATATTTGGTTTGTAAATGTTTTTGATAATTATTTAACCATTTTATAGTTCTTCCACATTCACATTGAGTATCTTCATAATATAATCTATGAAGATTCTTCTTTACACAATCTTTACAATATGAGTCTTTCTTATCTCTACTATAGTGATCACTATTAAACTCTGAAATTTTTTTAGTTTCTTTACATTTAAGACATTCTTTATCTTCCAAAGTTAATTTTTCTATTTTATCATATAATTCTTTATGATATTCCCTTTCACAATCTTTGCAATTATATTGCATTCCATCTTTCCTATTTTTATCTTTATAAAATTCATTTAAATCTTTAAATTCTTTGCACTTTGTACATTTCTTTTGATGCGCCATTTATATATAGAAAATTTATATTACAGTTTTGACTTCTTCAATTCATATTCATAAAACTTTCCGGTTATTTCTTCATTATTTAAATCTTTTATACTATAAGTTACAGGATCTGTGTTATTAATTTGATAAATCACAAAGATTTCTCTTGACCAATTGTTCTTATATTTGTTCGAAAATGTTTGTTTTTTACTAACAATTCTTACATGATCATCGACTTTAAATTTAGTTTTCGTGTGAATTTCAGGTGGAACATACTTGAAAACGGTCTCTAATAACTCCTTTTCTGCATCCTTATCTACGTCTTTCGGTTTCATTTTGATTGTGCTGTGAACTGTATCGTTATAATTGTTTACGATTTTTTGAAGAATATCGATCCATTTAAAGTTTTTATTAATCTCAAAAATTACTTTCATTCTCTCATTTTGAGTTCTGTTATATCTCTCTACAATACTTGATTTCTCTTCATTTTCAGTATGATAAATCTTAATGTTGTATTTTCTCAAAACATCGTTAAATTCTTTATTTTTAAACTCTAAACCCTTATCTGTATGAAGAAGATTCGGAGGTTTATGCCCGATCTTTATAGCATCTTTTACTATATCTTCGAAAGCTTTTGAAACATCCTTGCCGTTTTTTCTTTTGATAGCTCTTGACCAAGCATATTTTGAGAAAGTATCAATAACATTTAACATATACTTAAATCCATAATTTTGATCTGAATAGTTAGACATTATAACTAAATCTGCTGCCCATAAATCGTCAATTCCTAATGTTATAATTTTTCTCTTTTTAAAACTTTTTTCGTACTGGTGCATGAATTTCTCGAGCTTCAATCTCTATCTTATCTTTAGTCTTCAATTCTTGCTTAACAGGTTTTGGATTTGGATTCTTTATAAACTTACTCTTGTTTGTCTTACATTTTGAACATTTTGCAGCAATTCTATACAATCCATTTTGAGTTTGAACGATTTTTGAATCTATATTTTTCGTTTTCTTTTTACACTTGTGACAGTGAATTAAATCATCTTCCATTTACATATCAAAGTTTCCAAGTTTATTTAATTCATCTAAAATATCTGTTTTATATCCATACGGTACTGTATCGATCTTATTTTCTAGGACAATTCTCTTATCATCTTTAGCGTTCAGTGCCAGCTTGTTTATGGTAACTGTGTACAACTCATGTTTTATAACTTTTGATGACTGTCATCTCCCTAAATTCTTCTTTATCTTCGAACAAACATCTCTTCAAGTTTTCGATATTTATTGTTTTTATTTACAACGCTTCTCTTAATTCCTTTACACCTAACTGGGTTTTTATCTAGATATTTGTACGAGTACATCTTAGACCTTAAACCACAAAATTCTTCTAAAACTTCGCTATTTAACTCATCTTTGAATTTCCCTATTACCTTCTTATTTTTAGTAGTGAAACATTCATGATCTTTTGGATAATCACTTGTATCAAAGTCATCTATATTTTCTTTAATAATTTTAAAAGGATCTCGTTTCAATTCTAGAAAATAACTGTCTGTATCCATGTAACACAGATTCAAATCTGGATCAAACTTCTTTAATTTGTTGTAATAAAACTCGTACATTAGCAATTTTGAGAGGTCGAGAACTGAAAATCCTATGTAAATCGGTTTGTTAAATTTAACCTTTTGTTTGTACATGTGACTCGCTATTACAGTTGTCGTCAAAGATGTTAAAGCATTTGAAATTTGTTTTCTTAGCTTGTTTCATTGAAAATTCTTCATTTCCAAGCTTAATATCACATCTGTTTCTCACATTTTCCATAGATTTTCCAAAAACTGAGTTGTTCATCAGCTTATAAAAGTCCTTTTCAAAGTCGCTTTTAGCTTTGGTTCTCATGTTTGTGTTAAAATCAATGTATTCTTTCATAAAAGGCTTCTGATCGAATGCAATAACTCTATTCACATGTTTCAAAATCATACCTTGTTCCAAATAGAACTTCAAATTTCTCGAATGAACAACGTAATTCAGTTTTATCCAGTAGAGTTGTGCAAAGTTTGTTTTTAAAATGTTCTGGAGCAAGAGGTAAATCCTTGTGATGTTCGTGTAAATTTGTTGGATATCCAAGATCGACTTCGAGAATATAGCCATAATCTTCGTCGCCAGTGAGTTCTAAAATTGTTTCTTGCCACTCTTCTTTTGGATACGTTTTAGGATCCATCCACTTGATATCACTAAACGGCAGTTTTTGCATAAGACCATACCCATAAAGGTTGTTTGCATCGAGATAGAGTAAATAGTTTTCGGGCTTTGTCTTATCAAAATCTTTTAAATATTTGTTATTTGCTTTCACATATCGTTTAATACACTGAGAAATGCCCCCGCGAATGCCTTTTTCAATCATCAAATACATATTATAATCGTTAATTAGCTGAAGCTCAATTTTCGTTAATTTTAACATTGCGTCCCATGCGAGACTGGGAGCTGTTAGATAGTGTGCCGGATCGAGTTTATAACAATTAAGGCAAATGTTTCTGAAATTTTCGAATATATCAGCAAGCAATAAAACATCTTGGATATTGTACAAATCAGAGAGTAATTTCCAAGATTTTTCTCTTTTAATTGGTTCCAAACATTTAAGTAGTGTTGAAAATCTTTCTCAGATATGCTCTAATCTGTCAAAAGTGAATAGAAATCTTGAATTCTCAATTCTTCTGTGTAATCAAGTTTTTCAATACTGTCGATAAATTCATAGGGAAATATTCCTTTTCCAGATAGAATTTTAAAAATCTCGTCGTCGTCATTTGGCTGTCTTTCTATTATCTCATTCAATATTCTTCCATCTTGTATAAAATGATTTGTATGTTTGAAGTCTTCTCTCTTTAGATTTTTAGCTAACTTTTCTATAGACGAGGCCATGAATCTGAACGTGTCTACAAACGAAACCTTGATGAATTTTCTTGGCTTATCACCTTCGAATTCATAGCCATATCCAGAATTTACAGAATAATTTATATATTTTTTCATCGGTGTTTGCAATCAAATCAACATTTCCATATTGTTTAGCCAATTCTTTTATGTACAAATGAGTATCGTAATTTGACATATTGTGGCAGAAAACGGGAATATTCTGAGGAAATTTCAAATTTAGATTGCAACATGCATGAGCTGCGCCTCGAAACTTGCCGGTTAAATGACAATGATCTCTCACTTTATTATAACTCTTATCTTTCCAACTATCAGGAGTAAAAACCATACTGAATTGACCCAACATCATAAGCAGACCATTCACAGATATGACAAACGTTTGAATTTTGATACGAAATTTTCTTCTTCTTCTGTCAATTTCATAGGTTTCATGTTCTTAGAATTATATTTTTTCGCTATGTATTTCGATAATTTATTGAGTTCTTCAAACAATTTTGTCGGGACGTTTTTCAAATCTTCTTCATTTTTGGCACGATAACATATCGGTTTGTACATGCGATTGGTCACATTCGACACTAAATATAGAGTAAAACCATAAGGAATGTGCCTCTGAATCTTGGTTGTAGTCGATCTTTGTGGATTGTTCTTGCATGTCGGAATTTTTTCTAATATGCTCTCAAAGTCCATATAAATTACGTACGGATGGTTAAATTTCTTTTGATAATTAGTAAATTTAGTTGTTTGACCTGGAAATGGCATAATTGGCTTACAAACTTCATGATTTTTACAAATTTCTAAGTGATCTGTTACATCTCCAGATTTTGTAAAAAATGGCTTAAACATCTTCTACACAAAAATTTTCTTTCTTTATGTTTAGACAACTGCGAAGAAACAAGCTTATTTAAATCGGTTATCAAAACATAATGAGATTTATCATCTTGTTTAACATACAATAAATCAATGTTTGTTTCAGCGTCATATTTTTCAGAAATTTGTAACGGAACAATGTTAATATTTTCATCAAAACTGTAGACATTGATAGACATTGTTGGATACTTATACTTGGAATTGTAGCTTCGTTTTTCAAATATTTGTATATCTTTCAGAGACATTGGATACTCAAAACCTGAAAATATTTCGTCATTCACAAATTTGTCGTATTGCTTTACACGTTCACAGTCTCTTTCTGGTTTTTCAATAGCACATCTTATTGAGTAAATAAAGCAAAAATCATCTCTATTTTTTATATTTATACAAGCTTTTTTATCTTTGATATTCTTTTGGTAAATCGATGTATGTATGATCCTGCATTCATCATTTCGTGTTTGTTAAGGCTCAAAACTAGTTGTTTACAACTTTTTAAATGTCCATCCGGAACCTTTATTTGGATTATTCGTTTGTTCTCGATGTGTTAATTTATTAAATTGCTTAGTAATAAAGTCGTTTACGTCAAAGATTTCGTCTGCTTTGATAGTAAAATACATTAGACATGTTTGCGGTTCACCATTCACTAAAGTTCGTTCGTATTCACATTCCAAAGAGAGATAGCCCTTCATATTTTTAACATTTTCTTTAAATTTCCTCGATTAAACTTTTAATTTCTGACCGCATAATTGAAAGATATTTGTAAATTGACATGGAATTGTCGTTCAAGTTTGTTAAAATGTATTGCTTGAAAAGACCGTGTATTGAGGATAAAACTTCTACATCAATGATATTTTCGGATTTTACTTTAAGAGTTTTATCAATTTCTTCGATCATTTCAGACTTGGTTTTATCGTTAGTACCGATAGCCAACTTTTCAGCTATTGAATGAAGTTTTTCATCATTAAATAGGTCGAGATTTTTCTTTTCAACTTTGAAATTTCTCTTTAATTCACGTAATTTCTCAATATTAAACATGTTTTCGTGATCGGCAATTTTATTTTCTCTAGCCCATTGTCTTAAATAATTTAGTTCATTATCGTAAATTTGCTTGTTTTTTTTCGTGACTTTTAGAATTATAATGGCGATCATAGTTTTTTCTTAAAATTTCTTTTTTGCAGAACGGACATGATATTTTTTCGCGCTCCATTTAGATAGAAAAATTTATTTAACTAAATGGTGCTTGTAAACCAACGATTGCGCCTCTCACGGCGTGATATCACTACGGATATGACGCAGGCGAAGCGATTATCGTGATGGTCGGTCTGTAGTAGCACACCTCGACTGTCATTGAAGATTTTTCCTTTATTCGTAGCAGATTTGACAACATTTTACAAAGCACAGCTTAAGAAAGTAGAAGCAAACAGCTGTAGATTTGGTTAATTTTTCATTCAACAGAGTAGATAGTAATGTACCGATCGCTTTTGGAGACGAACGACTGTAGATTCGGTTAATTTTTCATTGAGATTTGCTGTGTTATTTCTCAGCTTCCTTTATGGTACATTGAACAGTATTTTACATTGCTTTTCGGTTGGCTCCGAAAGTGCGCCAGGAACCCCATATTATTATCTACTGTCATATATACGTTTCAATGTTTGAGCAATCATCATTCTGAGCCTTGTTTACTAACTTGAAATTTGGAATAAAGCCTTCTTAATACAGTTACGCCGTATATAAAGGTCAATGAAATATGGATTAGTTTCTCGGTATCTTTTTTGGTTTTCATTATTAGGCTTGTATTATAGTTTTCTTGGCTTAATATTTAATGCTGTATAAAAAATTTCATTATTTAAAGAACAGTGAACATATTACATGGCAACATTGAGAATATAAACGTAATTGCCAGTAAAATATAAAATATCAATTTTATTAAAACATTGATTAATCAGCAATATAATACAGTATTTCTTTCCTTTAAACTAAATAATAAAGATGAATATTAAGCATATAGTTATATTATAACGAATAACTAGTAAATATATGAAACTCATTTTTGACCATCTCTTAATGACCATGAAGTACAAGTTTAAACTTATGGCTGCCAAACTAATCCCCAAGATTGCAAGTAAAATTATAAAAGTTATGTGAAGAATGTCTTATTTCAACAGGATGTGGTGGATTATTGGATTTTATATTGAAAATCTCTTGGGCATGCATCTTAACGTCCCTGTGTTATCAATATGCATATGTAATATGTTTTATAAACATAACAAAATATAGTGCTGTAAACTATAGTGTTATATTATCTATAGTTATAAATATTGTATTGCATTTAAAAATGTGCAACTTTATAGATTAATGTGAACTCTTCACTGGAAATGTTATTTTATTATTTTAGACGCAGTATTGTACATAAATATTATAGGACATATAGGAGTATTGCCACATGTTTTTAGTTTTAATAATAAAAAAATTCTTATACGGGGCTTTCTTTTTTTAAACACTCCAACGAAAATATACATACATTTAATTAAAGAAGGAATGATACAAATTCAAAGAACGAACGGAGAGCACATTGAGCTATTGCTGGTCCGTGTTGCGTGCAAGGATGTACTGCAGTATTATTTATTTTCACACAATATAACATTCTGATGTTACTGTATAGTATGTTAGATACGTTTATAATGTATTAAATATAACATGTAGAGGTATATATAAAGTAATATCTTTCATAAATTTAGCCCTTATATACAGTTTGGCTGTTTGCCAGTAAATTGCTCTTTTTCTGTGGATTACTGCAATGGCGAGTATTAGGAAACTAATGTTTTCTGCGGGAGTTTCCAGGACAGGTTAGGTACTGGTATCGTTAGCTAATGTACGGGCATCTTTGATGCAATTCGAAATCGTGGTATACTATATGTATACTGTATTACTCAATATAATCTGGATGTTAAAATGGTATATATTTAGTTTTTCTTTTAATCTTGTGCATGGAAAACTTTCACAGTAATTTACTGAATAATTCTAATAAAAAAGACAGAAGAGAACGGAAGGTAAAGGTACATAATGAAATGTGAGGAGATAAGCATAGTTATAATTTATTTTGTGGTAATATTTTAGGAATACTAAACAAACATCTCTGTTTAAGTTTCAAAATAGAGTCTTTTATTCAAATAAACGGAAAATAAGGTTATTATTTCTTGAGCAGTCGACATAAAAGAAAGGGAAATCCCCTGAATATTTCATCGTTTTAAGAATGATAAAAGATAGACATTACTGGAGATGTTTAGAAGGGATGTTTTTATGGAATGATGCTAAGTTCGTTGTTCTAGCTTCATGCCTGGTATAATTCAGGGGTGAACTTTCAGGTTAAGGGTCTTCAGGGCGTTGAGGCGAGATCCAACGATAACAGACCACCTACGAAACCTCTCTGTTTTCATTAACAACAGTCACTGGTATGAGGGGAAGGACGCACGTTTGGAGGGAATCCATCTTCTATAGCACACGAGACAAAGTTCAAATCGGCACTACTACTGCAACTGCGTTCAAAAATTTCAACGAGAAAACAGAGAGTCCGTTTAGATATCTGTCATCACAAGACGAGACTCAAAAAGGCGCTTCTGCTGTTTCATAACGCTACTAGTTCTACGTAGAGACTACTACTTGAACGTCATGCTTAGAACTGCTCCTGTTGGACGACGAAGAGACGCTATCGCTCAAGCAGACAGACAGACCACGTGATGTGTTCCACCAATCGGAGAAGCGGTTGCTACATCAAACGATAGGTCCAAAGTACAGAAAATGAGCTCACCGGTTCTACATAGGAATACCCTGATATGTTTTAATTGCCTTATCTATCTATCTATGTGTATAGTGGAGGGATTCCGTAAAAGGAAATTTGAGAAGGTGCTCTTTAATAAGATAAATACTAAAATATATTTCAACAAGGTCAAAAGTACAGAGAATGAGCTCACCGGTTCTACATAGGAGTAACCTGATATGTTTTAATTGCCTTCTCTATCTATCTATGTATATAGTGAATGGATTACATGAAAGGAAATTTGTGAATGTTCTCTTTAATAAGATAAATATATTTTAACAAGGTCTAAAGTACATAGAATGAGCTCACTGGTTCTACATAGGAAGTAACCTGATATGTTTTAATTGCCTTCTCTATCTATCTATGTATATAGTGAATGGATTACATGAAAGGAAATTTGTGAATGTTCTCTTTAATAAGATAAATATATTTTAACAAGGTCTAAAGTACATAGAATGAGCTCACCGGTTCTACATAAGAGTAACCTGATATGTTTTAATTGCCATCTCTATATAGTTGAGAGATTCCGTGAAAGGAAATTTATTAAAAAGAACCTTCTCAAGATAAATACTAAAATATATTTTAACAAGGTACGCCACATGTCACCGTCGGGTAAAAGGCTTAACTGGTTTTTAATAGTGCATTTCGAGTCCATTGCTTATTTAATTAGACCACACGAGTTAGTAAGTCACATATTACAGTAATAAGGTAGTAATCAGTTTGTTTACAAATATATTTCTTCTCCAATTCACTTGTTGCAATCATAGTTCTCCATAACAGTTATGTAAAAGTGTTCGCTAGCTCTCATCTAAATTTCATGAGTTGACATACATTCTCATAGAACACCTATGTTGCTTATATACAAATGCAGATCAATTAAGTTACAGCGTTGTAAACCAATTCAGAAAAGTATATCTTTTTTCATACTCAAGGTGAATTCCTTATTACTGAACGTGATACCTAGCCAAAAATACCAAAAGTCATAATTTTTTCAAGAAAGTAGAAGCTTTGTTTAAATTAGTTTGTCTATTAAGTAATCAGACTATCCTATTCCACATTACAGATGTATTTTTACATATTCATACACTGATGATATAATTACCAGTTTCGTTTTACTTTGTACTATATTTGTGAGACGCCCTTAGTTCAAACTCTTATTGAGAAATAAGATAATTCCTGGATTCTTTAACCTACTGTGAAATAAACTGTAGCCCTGAATAATTTTCAAGCTAAACGTAATGTACTGGACTAGAATGATTCCAGAATAATGTGCATCAAAATAATTTGACTTAATTTACCTGCTTGCACTACCTAAACAAAGTGGCTATATTAGCAGAGAAAATTCCTCCAGCTTTACTCTACTACTTTCACTTTTCTTCTTTTGACGAGAGGCCGATTCCCGCTATAAGAGTGGGTTGTAAGAGTTTTTTTTTTAATTACAAAATAAATAAATATACCTCGTAAACATAATTTTTTAGTTCATATGTGGTATTTAATATGTTCCATATTTAATCACGAAGTGTACCTTACTGGAGTGGAAAGAGGAAGAGGGTGAAAGTAATAAATATCGATACCTACGACCTGTTTTACTAAACCACCCATTCGTACATGTTTTGACTTCACAATAACACCCTTCATCATACACACTGGCCATACACTACTCAAACTTCCGCTTTAACTCAGTGATATTAACTCCAAACGTGTGTAGGTATGAAAGCTCACCCGGAATCCACTCAAATTACCATTTCTCGTTTTGAGGTTGGAGCATGTATTTAGTAAACCTACTCTCTTATCAAACCATAGAGCGCTCCATTGCATCTGAAAGGGTTGTAATAATTTGTGCTCCGATTATACAAAGCCTATGTTTAGTAAACACAGGCACATATGCGTGTAGTTTATTTACTCACGTGTTTTAAAATTGGTGTTATTTTCTGTAATTTGCTGTAACATACTACACATGAATGTTTATTACATTTTGAGGATTGACAAGTATTTATTTTAGTTGATGTCTTGTTACACAATATATTTGCCACTATATGTATACTTGATTATTTTTCTTCAAGAGCTATGTGGCTCTATCCTTACTAGTTAAAATAAAGAAATATAATTGCTTTTCAACTAAAATTTATTTTTAATTCAGTTATTCAACGTTAATCGCAGAATGTATGAAGTAGGTTTGTATTATGAATAATTTCATATGCTATTTTTCCTAAGAAAACCCTTTATTTATATGAATAAGGATAGCGCATAATTAACATATACTTAAACACTTTTCAACTATAGACAAAAGAATATTAGATTGAATATATTGCATACATTCGTAATACATAACGAAAATAGTTTCATACAATTCGGTGAGTAATCGGCTTTCCTTCTAATCCGGATCATATGTCATATCCACTCAAGCCATAACCTTTTCAGAGTGTATTAGAACATTAGAAAGGTTGACATAAAGCATCTCAAAGATAAAACAGTATTTATTTGGCATGTAGCTTAGTAATTTTTTTTTAATTTATGACGGAATACTGTAATTATGTATTATGCGTAAAGTATTATTTTTAATTTCATTACTGTGGTCTTTCTGTGTAAAAACATTGTATTTCAGTTGGTTTACTTCCTTTGGTGGTTAAAAAACTATTTATACGTGACTTGTTTGAATAGAATGTTGTTTATGGAATTTTAGATCTCCATGCAGATCAGCACAAGTTAGACCCTTGGGTTCTTTTGTAAAAATCTATTATAAATCGTGCGACGTGTGATTTTTAACTTTGATTCTAGTTTACCATTGCCAATTATAGAAGCGCCACTTGACCTTTTATTGATTACAAGGAAATTTAAGAAGACGTAAAAGTTAAAATAAATTAGGTCCCGAAATAAGGAACTACAGTTTGTATATCATGTTTAATGTTCTGTGTGTTTTTTTCTAAAATTGCAATATTTATGAATCATAGCTTTCCTTACACTATTTTTTCATGAAGGCTGCATTAAAATAATGATTTAATAACTTTAGAATTATAATGTTCAAAAAACATATATATAAATACAAAAAAGATTTTACAAATGTTATATAAAGTGAAATCAAAGTTAATTATTATTAGTAAAAATCCATACGTAACATAATATACATATATTGGCTTCATGATTATATATATTTTTTTATTTTTTTATTTTTCTAGCTATAATATTTTAGTCATTTTTTCTTTTCAAATACGAATAAAATACCTCTTAATGATTATAAAATCCCCGTTTACCGAGCAGAGGTTAAAAAAACTACAGCACATAGAAAAATCATTTTCTGTTCTATATAAATATTTATATAGATTTTTTCCCATTTCAACTACGACTGTACACATGTTAAATAATTTTTAAAATAAAAAAGAATTGGAAATGGATAGATTTGTAGTTATTGTAGGAACATTATACAAAACATTGAATTTGTTAACCAAACTAGGTATTAATATCTCCAAGGTGGAAAATATTCTGTTAGGCTTTGTCATTTATAATTTATAATTATTTATATTGTAAATGCTTATCCCATGAAGTATCCTAGTACAATCATTATAATATTACTTAGGTGAAGTAGTAATGTGTGTATTTTTAGGTTTAGAACTTAAGTTGGCAAAATATTTTTAACTGGCGGCAATATAGTCAGCTGTTAAGTTATTTATGTTTAGTGTTTTTTGGCATTTCAGCATGAATGGATTGACGCCTTAACAACGCTTCCAAATTGTGCAAATTTTATTTTTGAAAATCATGGATCTGTTCGAAATACGTATTGCACACTCAAGTCTATTTTACGTCAATATAATTGTCTATCAGAGCATTTAATTCAATTAACTATGGAACGTTTTCACACCACGTTTACTATATGTGATAAAACGCATCCACAGAGACGTCGCACAGTGCGTACGTAAGTCATTTCTGCTGTAGAGTGTAGTGTAGAGAAAGACCCTTATTACTCTATCCATCATTGTGCACTTGAATTTGATATCCATGGAAGATTTTGTAGAAAGATTTTTGTTTGTGGGCTTACAAATCCAATTCGTGCCAGTATTGAAGCGACACAATCACTTAGCAAAGCGTAGATTCAGTGAATGGACCAAAAACAAAATTTCAGTTGATCCCGATTTTCATAAACAAACTTTATTTGCGATGAAGATCACTTTTGGTTGAATATATAAGTCAATAAAAAATGTGTGTATAAAAAATGTTATATATTCAGATGTTTTCAAATCTATATAGTGTAAGAAATTTTGACAAATAAAAATATTGTAAATTAAATAATCGTTGTAGGTTCCTAAAATCATCGTAAAAAAAGTCATTGAAATATTTCGGTGGTTTAGATTAGAAAATTGCTTCTACTTATATATTTTTTACTTTCATTATCCATATTGTACGTTTTTAATCGTTTAGAAAGTTCCTATCCAGTCTACTGTTATTGTTACAAATAATTTTGTTGTCTCAAGCTGATGGAGCATATTTTATTGTATTATAGTTCGGAATTTCGATTATTATCTTAAGACGTATTAATGTTTATATTTATTAAAGTCAGTCATATTTTACAATAACCAATGATAATGTTATTTGTTCAACATACACAATTACATAAGTTGCATATAACTTCAACTTGAAAATGTATCTGTATGAAATACAAAATAAAGTATTATAATTAGTTATTAATTTATACTAGCTTCGTAGAAGCATTTATTGTTTTTCTAAAATGCAAGGGCTTTTTAATGCAGCTTACAAACCCAACACTAAAGTAATAGCAAGGACTCCTTTTAATTTTAAAATGCATAATATATTTACAGTGTTACGTTGAGTTGCTCGAATAATGGTACTATTGTAATTAATTGTTTATCAGTACCTCTATTTAGAAATTTTATGCATTCTAACTGGCTATTTTGATACACAAAGTTATGTTTAATAGTTCTTAACCTTTTTCGTCTAAAATATAACTACATCATTATTTTTAATAACAAATACAATTTTTTCTTTCGTCACAATTTTATTATGTTCATTAGATTTACGGTTATTGCGTAACATGACATATTTTGGGTTGCATTTAAAAGTAAGTTATGTTCACATGACCTAATAGCTATTCCACCTTATATTGTTCCATAGAACAATAATAATAATGAGTTTCATGAAACTCATTAAATAAGCTATTGACAAACACTTTTTTTAGATATTTAATTTTACTCTAATATTGAACTATAGAGTTTGAAACAAAACAATATTAGTCATATTCTGTGGAATATGTTTCGTGCGGAAAAGCTTATATTCAGTAATAACAAATTTTCACAAATAAAAGGCGAGTTAATACCAGTTTACTACAAAATAAGATCTTCTTCATAGTGAAAATATTAATATAACTCATACTATTTTGTAAGTATTGATACCAAATTTTAACCATCATTTTAGTTTATTTCATATATATATATATATATATATATATATATATATATATATAATTAAATTAACATCATTGTATTAGTAATATAATATTCCAAATATTGATTTAAAATTTTATAATTAAGTAAACGGATGATCAACTGCTCAGCTGGAATAAAGTTGCATAATAAAAGCTTTACCCCGCAATAAGAATAAGACTAAGTTTTAATCAGAATAAATTATCCAAAAACCAATGGGACAAACTTCAAAGTTACGAAATTGCGGCTTTAATCAAAGTATCTGAAAAATGCATTTTCCATTAGAATTGACTTCGTATTGTAATATTACAGTTTGTGATAACGGGAATATCAGAAAAATCTTAAATAAATTTTAGTTTATAATTTTGATTACTTTTATTCCTAACATAATTGTGTACAAGAAGTTGCTTGATTCTGAGTTTTACAAAAATATATTAGCGGAATGAGTGACTCATCACTGACCTTACCATTCTCTTTGATACCACTACTCAGGTATGAATTACGATATCATTTTTAAATGCCTAAATCTTTTAATTTTTATTTTATTTTATGAATGAACAAAATAAATTTTTAAGAATAAAAAAGCCAAAATTTTGATTGTTTGAAATTCACATTTGACATTTTATTGAATATAAAACAAACCACGTAAAATTCTTCTAGCACTGTAGTTATTTCCACAAATCGACCGTAGGACTATTCCAAAAAGGATGGTCTAATAATAAGGTGATTTTATTTCTTGAAAAAGTGACAAATTATTCATAACAATTATAAATATTAGTGCTGTTAGTAAACATGGTTGACATAGAGGAATTTTACGAAAACTGTATTCATAAATAAATATAAATCGTAAGTCATATTATCCACAAAAGTTTAACCACTAAAAGTTTGTAGCTCAGTCTAAAAGAGATGAATTATGTACTTGTTGCAACGATGGAGATTATGCGTTAATAAGTTTGTTTTGATAAGTTTATGTTTGATCTAGATTACTTGGTTGACTAACACTAAACCGTTAATCAAATGGGTACCACCAAGCGAAAAAAGCGATTGTATGCATTTGCAGCCTATATTAATATTGTTTTATTGTACGATGATATAAAAATTGTTATATGCTTTATTAGTAATCATTATATTGGCATCATTACTTCTCTATACCTCTCTATACAATATTATTAATAAATGCAACTAATTATAATTCAAATATGTATTTTCCGAATAATAAAATTAAAAATCTAATTTTGTCTCCACAAACCATAGAAGAAATTTGAAAATATGAAAAGCTCTGAATGCATTAAAATATGAATACATAATTAGTAGATTTTAAGTATTAAATACTTCATGAATTTATTAATTAAAATTTTGGCAAAATAAGATTTAATGCTGCATCCCGATAAATGCTGCAAATTATATGTCTGATTTGCACCTTTCTTAATGATTTCTGGGGCGTGCCATGTAAACCTAACGCCTACAAAATTAAAAGTTTACAGGATATTACGTTTTTTAAATATCGTATGGACAGAATACAAAATTAAAGACAGATATAAATAGCTATAGTCCAGCACCTCGATTGATACGCTTAACTAAAACACTAAGCAAAGGAAAACGATTTATTACCCAGATACGAAATCACAAAAGTAATGCTAGGAGATTGCTTCAAGTAAATTAAGTAATTATAGCTAAAATATATTCCTACGTCTTTGCGCATTATTATTTTATCCTGTATCCTGTCTGGTAATATCCTAATAGTAATATTGAAAATACGTCCCCCTGTGGTGGTCCTATAGACAACTAATTGAACCACATTGCCATGCTTGTCTCTATTGATTGTAATGCTCAGACGTGCTTAACACTGATTCAATTCATGTAGACAAACGATATGATCTTCATATTCCGTTATTAAATCCTAGGCACAATATACAAGCATTACAAATCATACTCCTTTAAGTATGATGCAGCCTTAACTGTGTATTAGGTGTACCGAAATTAGAAAGTTACGCTCGTATCTAGAAACCTTTTCTACAGAATAACGGGATCCTTAACGGATTGATTTATTAAACCACATTAAATTCAATTCAATAAGATTGGAATTTATATAATAAAAATATATTTTAACTTTGTACGGACCAGTCGGTATTATATTCATATATGAGGGCAAAACAGGTATTTCCGATTAGTTTAATAAACAGACTTACATTGGAAATAATGGTTATTTATAGAATATAAAAAGACTAAAGCATTCTTATTTTAAACAACTCATAAAACTCATATCTACTCAGTTTATTCATGCAACGTCGATTGAACAGACATACAGGAAGACAGAAATGAATTTTTTTGAAGTTATAAGCCACTTAAGCGATAAGTATAACTCTGATAAGTTCGACGCTCAGCCAATAAACTTTCTAAAGGCTATTTTTCAGTATTTTATTAGTATAATAAACTTGACTTACTTGACTTATTTCCTTTATTCCTTAGGTGGAACATAGGGCTGCCACAAAGTCACGCCATTCCTCTCTGTTCTCAGCCATCTGCTTCACGTTTTGCCAGGTTTTTCTTACAGTTCTCAACTCTTTTTCTGCTGTCCGTCTCCAGGTCATCCTTGGGCGGCCCCTTTTTCTATGGCCTTGAGGGTTCCAATCAAAAAACTATGTCTAGCTATGTTGTTATGGTCTCGTCTCATTGTATGACCTATCCAGCCCCATTTTCTGCGTCGGATTGTCAATTCGATTGGTTCTTGCCCACTCCTACGCCATAGTTTCCTCGTTTGTCACAGTATCTGGCCACCATATCCTGTGAATATTACGTAGGCAGCGATTTACAAACACCTGAATCTTCATTGTGAGCCGTTTAGTTACCTTCCATGTTTCACAGGCGTATAGGAGAACCGACTTCACATTACTATTAAAAATCCGTAACTTAGTGCTTTTTCTTATCATTGCCGATCTCCAAATAGGCCACAATTGTGAGAAGGCTTGCTTTGCCTTGCGTATTCTGCTGGCTATGTCCTCGTCTGCCCCACCATTTTCACTTATCATGCTTCCCAAATAACAGAAATTAGGAACTCTCTCAATACTTTCATCCCCGATCTTGAGATTTTCCTGGTTTTGACTATTGACTCGGATTTCTTTTGTCTTCTTAACATTAATTCTGAGTCCATCTCTAGCTGCTTCCAATCTGAGGTCATTTAACTTGCTCTGCATATCACCAAAGGTATGGGAAAGGAAACATAGGTCATCTGCAAAATCAAGATCTTCCAATCTCTCTGCCAACCTCCACTGTATACCTCTCGGTCTGTTAAGCGCCCTTCTCAAAACAACGTCAAGAACCATAAGAAAGAGAATAGGAGACAAAATACATCCTTGTTTAACTCCTGAAAGTACATGAAATGGTTCAGAAACTTTACCATGATGCACTATTTTGCAGGAATGACCACCATACAATGCCCTAACTAGATTTTATTATTTTCTGGGGAATACCAAACGTCTGCATTGCCTCCCATATTCTTCTTCTATCCACACTATCGTATGCTTTTTCAAAATCTATAAATGAAAGGTATAGTGTTGCTTGATACTCTGTAAATTGTTCTACAATAACTCTCAGTGTGTTGATCTGGTCTGCACAAGATTTTTCCTGCCCTAAAACCACTTTGCTCTCTTCTTAGCTTGTTGTCTACAGACTCTCTTATTCTATTTAGAATTATTCTACAAAGTATCTTGCTCGGGACCGATGTGAGAGTTATTCCTCTCCAGTTGTCACAATCTGCTAGATTCCCCTTCTTTGGTATTTTCACCAAAAGACCAGTATTCCAATCTTTTGGCACATATTCATTCTCCCAGATATCAGTTATTAGGGGGTGGATAAAGAGTGCTGCTTCATCTGCATTCAGCTTTAAAAACTCTCCTGGGATATTATCCTCTCCTGGGGCTTTACAATTTTTCAGCTTTCTGATAGCTTCAGCAATTTCCCTTTCCCCCTGGTGCATTCACTTCTATTCCAACCTGTTCGTTCATTACCATTGCAACATTTGCACCATTTGCATCTTGCTCTCTATCTTCTTCATCATTTTGGTTTACAGTGCGGTTTAGGACTTCCTGGAAATGTTGTCTCCACCGTTTTAAACTGCGCCTCTTCCGTCACCAACAAATCTCCTGTTTTACTTTTAATAGGTTTACTGTCCGCAAAGGCTTTCCTTCTCGAGAGTCTTTTAGTTATCACATAGAGCGTCTTACTATCTCCCCTGTCAGCTGCCTCCTGTGCTTTATCCGCTAGATAATTTATATACTTCCTTTTATCTCTTCTAAAAAGTCTCTTAACATTTCTATTTGCTCTGCTATATTCTCTTGATGCAGCTTCTTTTTGATCTCGAGTTCTGCATTGATTGAGTATATGTTTTGCTTGTTTCCTATTCTGTATTGCCTCCCATGTTTCCTCGGAGATCCAGTCCGGCCTATTCTTATTCCTATAGCCCAAAACTTCTTCTGCTGTGTCTTGAAAGATTTCCTTGAAATTCTTCCATTTTTTCTCTATTTTTTCTGAGGGATTTTCTCTCTCGTGAAGAGCTTCATCGTCAATGTCGTCCACCCTTAGAGCCTGGAATCTATTTTTCAACTGCATGCTAAACTGCACTTTCTTTGATTCATCTTTCAATTTGACCAAGTCCCACTTCCTCTGAGCACATTGGAGTTTTACCGCAGTCGATGATATCTTAAGCTGTGTGACTCCTATTATCAGGTGGTGATCAGTTCCCGCATCCGCTCCTCTTTTATTTCGCACATCAAGAAGTGATTTCCTCCAGGATTTGTCGATACAAATATGATCGATCTGGTTCTCTGTTTTACGATCAGGTGAGAGCCAAGTTACCTTATGGCAGTCCTTGTGGGGGAATACTGATCCGCCTATTACCAAACTCTGGTTTAAGCATAGGTCTGCTAATCTTTCTCCATTGTCGTTCATGGTACCCATACCATGTTTCCCCATCACAGACTCCCTATCAGTGTTGTCGTTTCCGATTTTGGCATTAAAATCACCCATCATAATCCGTATATCTCCTCTTTTTATATTATGTAGTGTCCTGCTTAGCTGCTGATAGAAATGATCTTTCTCTTCCTCGTCAGAAACCTCAGTTGGTGCATAGCACATAATTATAGAAACTTTCCTAACTCTGGATACAAATCTTGCTGTTATGATCCTGTCAGAAATTGGGTTCCATTCTATTAATCCTTTTCTTGCTTGTTTGTTTATCATAATGCCAACTCCACTTGTATGGGCTTCACCCTCATCCTTCCCTGAATATAACAATACGTCCCCTTTTTCCATACGTTTCTCCCCAGCTCCAGTCCACCGGACTTCACTCAGCCCCAACAGCAGCAAGTTATATCTTTCCATTTCCCTTCTCACAGTTTCCACTTTCCCTGCTTCATAAAGTGTTTTAATGTTCCAGCATCCAATCCTAGTCCGAGTTTTCATTGCAAAGGTCGAGTCCAAAGTATCAGTCCGGCGTTTCTTTGTGTTAGATTCTTTAATCAATAGTCTTCAGATGTACTACTGGTGATTGGCCAATAGCATCCTAGCCTGGTGGAGGGGTTGCCTCCTTAAGACCTCCAGGCTTGCCTTGGATTGCTTCACCTGCCTTGGTGTCATGGCCCAGCCCTACTAGCCTGGGACGTGCAGGTGCACCATCCAGGTTGCAATCTAAATCCCCTAGGATAGGGGACCCCCTTCTCTCGTCTGCTCACTGACCCAAACCTCCGAAGGGATTGGTTACCACAACCTCAGCTTGAGTTGCTCAGTTTAACAGGGCCCGCCAGCTTGTCGGTGAGAGTGGAGTTGAAGAGGGAGAGGCTAGGTGATCGCTTGTGACCATGTATTACGCTTCCCTCTCCCCTGAAGCCCCATAATAAACTTAATATGTGAATAATATCCTTTTTTAACTATTATACGTTGTCATCAATCTATTCAGTTTTGATTTTGAATATTGAAATTAATTTATTGTATTAACTAGTTAGGTATAACGAGTGCTCTTCACACTATATAAATACCACGTTGTTATACTAGTGCACCACAAATTGATATAGGGTTTAAATATATATATACCTTTGTTCATGTCGTTATTCATTACTATTAGAAATTTGCAAAATGTAGACGTTGGATCTTCTATGCTGTGGGTTCCATGTTATGGAACTTCATTGTTTAATAAATCCTTCATTGTTGCCGCATGCAGAACTTTGAATTCCAAGTAGCATTAACAAACTGGAAAACCGGACTCGGTTAACAATTTAACTTTGAAAAAACTCCCCTTCTTGGATTGGATGACCCCGGCTGCCAAGATCAATGGGGTCGACATGGGCGTCATTATGGAATGAATGACTGATTAAATGGATTTAAAAACCTATTTTCTCTGTAATGTGATATATATATATATATATATATATATATATATATATATATATATATTATATATATATACATATATATTATGGGGGTAGCAGTAATTGTATTATTGATTTTCATAGAAATTTTTAAATAACTTAAAAGTTTATAAACAGGTTTAAATTATTTTTTCTACTGCAGATGTGTATTAGTTTTTGTAGTTGGTTTTGGTTCAGGGTTTTTGTTACAGTAATTTCGCCACTGTAATTTTGTTATAAGGAAATAGCTGTCTGTGATTATATCACATTAGGAGTTTTTGAACAAGAAAAAAATTATTTATGAACTATTTCTTGAAATTTCTTTATTTGTTTTATATTTAACTTATCCATAAAGTAAAATTTAATCAGTAAACACATACAAGGTCAAAGATAGTATTTTTCACTGGCTTGAGTAAACGATTAAATTAATAACAAATAATGTTTCTAGTGCAGATGAAACATTGTTAAAAAATGTCATGAAGATCAACGTCTTATGTTGACGGATGGATGACCCATCATTCCTTCTCCAACAACAGTTTGTAGACTTACGCAGCTTTTGTCATGACTAAAGTCTAAGTGTTCCGGTTATTACCACGTTTAACCATTCCTGAAACGATTATTAAATTATTAAAATATGTTGGTCTCGTAGGGAAGGTGACAACTTTAGTCATCATAATGATAAACCCGAAATGCTAGGAATACATATCCTCCTGTACAGGGCAGTTGAAGAGGGAGACTTGTATCATGATTGGTTTTATATCATAGACTACCGCATTTTTTGACAATTTGACGATCTCTTATGTTGAACTTATATAAAATGGTATGGACTAGATAATTAACAACGTTCAATGAATTATAAAACATTACCTCCAATTCAGGATTATAATTTTTACTACAGGAAATTAAAGCCATTTTATGATCTAAACGAACTGTTTTAAATATTACGGAATATATTTAATAAGATAAGTGCTATAGTAATACAATCATTTATTATTTACAATGTATTGTGTTTGTAAAATCCACAAAACAAACATGGGAGTTTAATACTACTTAACATTTAATCATAATAGCAATAATGGAGCACAATGGAGGTATTACCTTCCGGCTCTGACAAGGTAGAAACTTCCCCAATAAACGGCACTAGAACAAACTTGGCTGTTTACTTTGCTCTAGTGTTGTTTGGTTCAGTTTGCCTTATTATAGACTAAATTCAAAAACAACGAGTGGGCAAGCGTGTGTGCTAAGAACAAACTTGAGACCTCGTTTGACTTTGTCACTTATTAGGTGTAAGTTATTTTTTGACATGATTTTCAGAATTGAATTCATGACATGAGAAAAAATAATTCTCATAGATAAATATAAATTAAATATTTAAAAAATTATTATTAAATAAAAGTATGACGAAGTTTCTTATGGAAATTCTTTACGGTATTATGTGAATAAATATAAGATAAATATTGCTTTTTTTCAATTCTTTTATTCCCTGTTTTGTAAAAGAATGTTCGACATCATGGTTCAGACTGGATAAAATCTTATAACTGTTACGCTTAATGGGTTTTAAACAGACCCTTGGTTTACTGTACTACCTAGTGTGCTTTGGCCTTTGAAAAAGTATATATTTTGGAGAAAACTTTGCCTTAAGAAGGAAATTATATTGATCATGCTTAATAATGATGTATATACAAAATAGGTTTCGTACAACTGTGCACAGTTTAAGGGAGGTTTTTTTCCTTGATCAAATATCCATTATAATCATTCTTGTATAGGAACTTTTAGATTTCATACATTCATATACACCAAGTTATTTCCTAATGTGGGCAGAAAAAGACTTATGTAGAAATTTCTTTTATTTACAGTTCAAAAAATAAACTCGAAATCGTATGTGCAGCAGCATCTAGTCGTTCTCTCTTCACGCTGCACTGGTAATTGTAGAGGGGTGCTCATAAATGGACTCTCGCAGTTCATTGCACTTTCATACAATTCAATGCCCCATGAGTATAGGTTTATGTCACAACCCGTCAACTCTACCCGCTACTCATAGTAGGCTTACATATTTGCTAAAAATACATAGTGTTTTTTTGCATTTGGGTTACCTTGTTTTCAGATTCTGTTGATATTTGTATATCAAAATCAAGTTTATATATATATATATATATATATATATATATATATATATATATATATATATATATATATATATAATATTGTTATTTACACACACACACACACCTTGCGGTAAAAGTCTGAGAAAGCGTTCGTTAAAGAAAGGGAACAAGAAAATACAGTGGTAATCTTGTCATATTTAATCTTTATCCTGACATATATTTTGATTTTCTGAAACCAATATTGAATACCTTAGTAAGAGAGTGACTATACTTCGGAGTGATTGCGTAAGTTGGCTTAATTATTGGGATGAAATCTTATTAAATATAATCCATCTATTGAATTTGATCCGAAATAATTAACTGATCAAGCACTTCATATTATTCCTCTGTATAACCCTTTATTCTTAACATTGCTCACACTGAACTTCATCATTTATCATATTAGGCATATTTTTAATTCTAATTAAAGATCATCGGAATTGTAAAAATATAATTTTTGTTTCAGTGATACAAGGTGGATTTAAATTCCCTGTCATGAAAAAAAACGAAAAGGTTTGAAGTTGAAATAATATTATAATATTTATCCCATAAATATGTTTAATTTATTTATTATTTAATTTTAGGGAATTAATTAATTGAAGGATTTATTATTTAATAAATAATATTATCCGTTCAAGTTGAAAAACGTAATCAATTTGAAGCCATTGGATTTTTGATCACAGTTTTTAGAAATATTATGAAACATATCAACTTCTAGTTACAATTTAGAATTTTGTAACCTGCTTTTTGAGCATTGTGATAAAGCTTTGCACCTCTCTAAAAATAGGCTGAGTTTTTTTGTTCACTATTTACATATAATTGTTCAGATAGGGCTAAACATAAATTCGTTCGATTGAAACACGTCACTTGTAGCAATTATTTTAGGTCTGATAGTGCAAGCCATTATTACGCTAAAGTACTCGATGTAATGTACCATGGAGCGCTTTCTCCGACGCTTCTATTTTGTTCCATGATACATTATATACCTCAGTCTACCTATCTCTTTTTAAAGGTCCTATTATTTATTTATAACTACTGTAGTTCTTTGCTTTTACACCTTGATAATCAATAAGTTTAAAATTTAAATTCGCGTTTTCTAATAACATGATTATTTTAGGCTGAGCCTTAGAAACACCTATTACTCGAGGTGCTGAAAATATTATTTATGTCTGTCTAACCACATGATATCTTGGAAACAAAATAACATATGGATTTCAAAATATTGCGTGAAGCTACATTTATATGTATCGAACATTGAGTTCGATGTTGGCGAATCTTAGTCAATGTTATTTCACTGAGTGTTAGCAAAGGTTTCTAGATTAGGTAGTATAAGATACCACAATGGGTACGAGAATATTCCTGAATACATAAACTTGTATAAAAATGTATTACTATGATATGAGAATGAAACGTGTGACATATTCACATGTGACTACTATCCCTACACATGCAACTCGATCTTACAAACATAATCGGTTGACTTGGTGTTTAGCATACATTTAAAAAACGTCTAAGCTTTTATAACATACAAAAATTACTATGAAAATTAACTTAAAGTAAAAAAATGTATTTTTATCGCTAGATGTGTTAAAAAGAATTCATCAGTAAATATTTGACGTCAAAAGAATTATAAATATTACTTTTACAATGCTATATTGTAAAATTACACAATTTTACACGTAAAACAGAAATAGTTTTAAAGTAAAAGTTAAATGTTTTATAATAATTCCATTATTTTTGTTCAAGATAAATATAAGCTAAGGCCTGTAATATTGCCTGTTCAAGAGTTTTCGAGAGGTAATTATTAATGTTTAATGGAATAAACAAATGTAAATATCATATATGAAAAATGTCATTAATTTGGTAAAATAAACACTTTCACTTTCCATGAAACTGTAATGATGCGTCAAGTCATATTCATGAGTAAAATATATGTCTCAGAACTGTCTTTGAAGTTATAAGGGGAGGAGGAATGTTCGGAGAGGAGAGAAAGGGTTGGGGGAGGCTGTGTCATGTGAATAAGTAAACAGACTGTGTATGCCATCCTTTCTTCTTAGTTCGCATGTATCATGTTAATTTGATGTTATGAACTTTTTCATGTATTAATGTGAAATAATGTATGTAATAACTACCATGACAAAAGGGCAGTCGCAGTTAAATAATTTACCATGCAAATAGAATTTTCCATAGAAATATACAGCAGTTATTGTGCATTTAAAATAGGTATGTTACTTTTGAACTAGTGAAGAGGCATATCTATTCGAAGAGAGTTCAAGACCTTTATAATATTTTTAAAAAACGTTTTAAATATTTTTTTAAACATCAATTCTCTGAGAGAAAACAATCATATCATTACACTATAAAAAATATTCGACAAATTTCTACTCATATAAAATTGTCTATTTACCGAATAGAATATTTTGAAAAACAAACTGGTGCAAAGAATAATTCTGGAGGAACAGTTTTGAAAATAATATTAAATAAATATGTGAATGTTTGTTTCTTTATTTATTATACAAACGTGAATTCGATGAATTACTAGGTTCAAGAGGCTATGAATGGCAGCTGGGGTAATGGCTTGGGTATAACTACCAGAACAGCTGTTATAGCTAATTCTTGTAAGTATAGCTCATAAATAAATTAAGTTTTATCATTGTAAGTTAAATGAGGAAAAAAAAATAAAGACACTCAATTACAAATATTGAGAATTTAACTCGGAATGTTTTAATCACAGCATATACGGAATGTTGGTAACTAAATGATGATGGCTTTAGAACACTTTCACTGAACAGGAGAGACGCCTATTGTTATGTGTCTGAATATAACCTTTGTACAGCCCTCCTTTCAACTGCTGGGAAATTGATTTATACATTTTAGACCATATTTATTAACCATAGTTGTCATCGCAGAAATCGTGAAAATTATCTCAAATATCACACAATCGTAACAAAACTCTCTTGTTCTTACTCTTATACGACCTTCTATCAAAATTTATTTGTGCGTTCTCTAAAAAAATAGTAGATGATTTCAAGTTTTATTAATCAGATATATTTTAAGTTATAACCAACCTGGACGGATTTACGATAACGTAGATCCCCAAAGTATTGATACTTATATTATCATTCAGTATCGGTGTAACTTAAATAATATATAGTACTAATCGACGATTAAATAGATATTATGTGTTAAATAAATGGTTAACTACTTATAAGTTTTAACAAAATCAATATTTAAAAGCGCAGGAGAAAGATAATAATGGAAATAAATAAAACCAAATACAATTAAAGAAAAACTGTGACGTATATAGTAGAGAGGTGGCTTAAACAGCAGCAGATTGGTAGGTCGGTTACATTAATACAATCCCAATCTTGATGTTGATTACATTAGTATTGACTAAGGTAACCTAACCATGCTACAACTTCCCCCCCCCCCCAGGGTCATGTACTGACATGACACCTCCGTTACGTAACTATACCTAATTACAATAGTCATATCACTGTCAATTATACTGACATTTACAATGTAGCTTTAGGTAAAGGGTTATTCGATGGTAAAAGCTATAAATTGAAATCACGTTTGACCACTTAAAAATAAATGGTATCTCCTGCGATATAGGTAACACAGGAATTGTATTCTACTGAAGTAACACAATTCTACTACCAGTAAATATAATTAGGCATTTATAAGTGATTTATATTACTATTACACTGATTGCGTTCTATGATACATTGGTCTGACTGTTATTTCTGACCAATTAAGCCTAACCTAATTTGCTGCTCATCCTCGTATCCTAGCAACAATTTAATTGAATTCAATATCAGCGCTACGCAATTAAATTAATATTAATATTTACATATCTAGGATTCAAAATTCATTCCAATAAAATAATTATGTAAATGTTTCATTGTGTTTCAAAACAGATATTTATAATGATATTACAAACAGATAATAATGTTCAGTATAGAAAACTAGCATTATAACTATTACATAAATTTATTCATGCAGCAAAATATTTTAATAGTATAGTAATAGTGCCTTCTACGGCACTGTTTTTATAACGATTAAAAATATACAAGGGTGTGCAAGACTAACCTAACGTACACAAAGGAAACGGGATAAATTTAGACGCAAATGTAAAAAGGTAGTGATTGAGTGATAATGTAATGTACTATACACAAATGTAATGTATTATTTATGTGACTAAAGGATTTCTTTATTTTTGCCATTGATACAAACAGATCATCAAAATAACTTCATGCTCCATGCTTTATTAGATATGATCGTGATAATAATTACGATCACTTATTAATGAACATCCCAACAGAGCTGAGATTTACATACACATCCTTACATATCTCTTGATTTGTAGGCGGGTAAAGTTATGTTACTTATACATACATAAATATGTTATGCGCATATGCGTAAATGTTCAATAAAACAGACTCCAGGATCCTACAGCGCTTCACACAACCTTGTTGTTAACAGTGACATTCATACAACTTTAAAATCTAAAACACGATATTGTCAATATTATGTTTGTACATCTTAGCAATGACCTTGAATTTTTAGACTCCATTTCAATATCAAAAATGTAAAATTGTAACTTAGCAATAGTTTGAAAACACTTTTGTCAGTTTTAATATTGTGAAATATATAATGCTGTACTTATACTTAAAGATTAATGTTACAGCTTATTAATGTTACAACTTAAAAAAAATATTTTAACTTTTATGTCATGAGAAAAAAATCATCACATGATTTTAAATACTTTAGTGTGAGAAACATAATTTATTTTACTAAAAAAAGTTTAATTCCTTGTTTTATTTCTTAATGATATATTTAAACAATGTGACTATGCTCGTATAGCCAACGTTAAAAAGACGAATTTTCTTAATGTATTACGTTCTTACAGTAATAGTATTACTGGTTGCCAAATGCTATATTTCCTCTCTTCATCTATAAATACCTATAACACGATTCAAATTTGTAAAACATTGTTATTTTTTACATATCTCATACTATTATCACTCTGAAACATCTACAATTATAATTATAAGCTGATTTTATGCTGAAAATTAATGTTAAAACAGTATGTTTAGTATAAAATCCTCTGAAGTACATTCTCCTCGCAATTTTTTTTTCCGTACAAATTGCATGGAACCTCATAGGTACCGAACAATTAAACTTTTTTGGTTCAATACATTATGTGCATATCGCCGGATTGAATATATAATTATATTTATAAAAACAGGTTAATTTAAAAGCAACATGTTATCTAATATTTTTAAATAGGGCTAATATTCATGTGCAATAAACATTTCTTTCTGTTTTAAAAAGTAAAATATTCTCTAAAATATCAAAAGTCCAGAATTAAAAAATTGTATTTGGAAGTTTCTACGGGCAATTGAATTTATACAAAATTCAGAATTAGGAGTAAAAATCCGTTTTGGTCGAGATAGAGTGGTGAGGAAAATGCTTTTTGTTTTACAAAAATAAACATAACTTAGTGTGAAGGGTTTAATGTTCATATGAAGGTCAGAGCATTAATTAGTAAAAGATAAAACAAAGCTAAGAAGATATCTCTTTCCTGGAACAACTTTAAGTGATATTACGGATAATTAGAATACAATATTCACTTTTCATAGCCTAAATAGAAACACAGGTAAAAATCAACAGACACAACTTTTCACAAAAATGTTCTATTCTCTCCAACATCAAACTTCATAAGTGAAGGCCAAGTCACAATTAGACCCTAGGGTGTTATGCTGTGTCCGGCAATAAAACTTATTTCCTAATTTTAAGAGATTCATGCCAAGAGTTTTACTGTGTTACGTTTTTCTTGCAGTTCCGCTCTATAATAAAAAAACTCGTATTAAATATATATGATCATTTATAAAGTTTCTACGTATTAATTATTTTTATTCTCCTATATTACAGTACAAGTATTGTAATCTCTTTTATTAAAAGTCTTACTGAAGATTAATCATAGAATGAACCACGTGATCTGATCGTTATTGAAGAATGTTGGCATCGTTTTTCTCAAGCCAAGTTTTGAAAGTTTTTATTTTGAAGTTATTAATAAATTTATACATCTGAAATGGGAATGTTTTTCAATCGCAGATGTATGTATATAAGTTACTTGTATACATAAAGTTAAAACAGGTTTCCATTCACTGCGCTGAATACATATTCATTCATAACGATGCTGGATGAATGAACGTTGCTTATTTGAGCCGAACGTGTTTAGGATATAAGTTATATACATATATCATAGGTATATTTTGAAAAAATAGTTTTTTGTTTATTATTTTTTTTATAATAATACTTATTTTAGTCGTTTTTTTATTCTAAATTGATTGCACAATATCATCCAGGTCTCAACAAAATTAACAACAGATTCAAATTTTAAAGTAGCTTACAAAATTCTCCATTGACAGACTTTATTTCCAAAAGGTATACCTGCTGATGCTGATGTGGAAACTAAATTCAATTTAACACATCCATGTAATAACTCATGATGCATGGTATGTAATCAAATAGTAGAATCATCTGGACACTCATCACATCTTTACAATCTGTGACTAGATTTTACAACTCTCTCCCTCCCTCCCTCGCTTATCCTCCCTCCATCCTTTTTTTAATCAAGAATAATCTTTTTATTTTGTTATTATACTATTATTCTTTTTATCTATCAGACATAATAAAATTATTAACATTTAAATTAAGTTCGGTTTGGATTTCCATATTTAAAAATGTTTTTGTTTTATCTCTTTATGATTGATAACACGCAGCAGCGCCGTATCATTAAATATTTTGATTATGTGTAATAGTTAATTTGCTGGAAAGGAAATTTGTTCTGTCACATATGCAAAATTCACAAACAATCCCAATGGTGCATTTGGTTTAATGTTAACATATTATTACATTTTGTTACAGCGACATATCTTTCAATGCTACAAGGCAACCTGTGGTTTTGCCATGAATACCTCACATAAGATAATAACTTCCAGAACTAGTCAAGCGAAACATGGCCGTTTGCCAGCTATTGATATATTGCTATAGTTTACTGCAGTGCCCAATATTGGCACGCTACTATATTTGTTACGACTACTTTCCAGCAGTTTATTACTTCCACTAGCAATCAAAGTACCTTCTTAGAGTCTTGCAAGAATGAAGACCATTAATCTATTTCATTCCTCTTATGAGTGTTTTTCTATATTCTAGTGTACTGTTTAAACCTATTTAATCCTGTTAAGCGACACGTGGTATAGGGTACTCCCACCTTGTGAAGTTTTAATATCAGTATGGTTAGTAATACAGTAGGTGAGATGAAAATCATTTTTATTGAATAAGCATTAGTGAGGTCCAGTATGGAGGTATCCAACTGTACAAGGAAACTTTAAGTAGGTCGATAGAAATATAGTAAAAGATATTTTAGTCTTTTATTGTATTAGGTCCGGAGTTTTGATTATTATCTTAAGACATATTAATGTTAATTTTTAAAATATATGTTTAAATTGGATCCTATTTTACAATAACCAATGATAATTTTATTTGTTTAACATACACAATTACATAAGTTGCATATAATTTCAACTTGAAAATGTATCTGTATGAAATAATAAATAAAGTATTATAATTAGTTATTAATTTATACAAGCCTCGTAGAAGCATTTGTTACTTTCTGAAATGCAAGGGCTTTAATCTGTAATGCAGCTTACAAACCAATTAATTAAGTTATAGCAAGGAGTCCTTTTAATTTTAAAATGCATAGTAGATTTACAGTGTCACATTGAGTTGTTTGTATCAGATCATGATGCTATTGTAATTAATTGCTTATCAGTATCTCTATTTTGAAATTGTACGCATCTCTAATTGACTATTTTGATAGTCAGAGTGCTATTTAATAGTTCTTAAACTTTTCATCAAAAATATAACTGCAATACTATTTTTATTAACAAATAGACTTTATCTTTGGTTACAATTTTATGATATTCATTAGAATTACGATTATTGCTTAACATGCCATATTCAATTCAATTCAATTATTTTTATTGCATAAGGTACACAGAAGTACATAGCAATCGTCAATATAGTATAAATCTAAACTTAAGTATAAAAGTGCTATCAACAAAAACAAATTGAATAGTAGTCAAAAGAAAGAAATAAGCACACGAAAACAATTATTTAAATTAGAATTTAAAAGCCAATGTCAGAGAGGAATTCATTTACACTATAAAATTCCTTTACTATTAAGTATCTTCTCAGGTTCCTTTTAAAAATTGTCAGTTTCACAAACCTCCTTCAAATTTTGAGAGAGGGCATTATAAAAATTTACACCCGCGTGCATCACTCTAGTCTCGTGCAGGGACAATCGATGTGAGGGAGTACGAAGCAAAGTGTCGTGCCTCGTCGGGTAGGCATGAGTGCTTCCCACTGACGGAATCTGACACAGATGCTTCCCCACATACATGACAACTCTAAAAATGTAAAGGGATGGTAGTCATTGTTAAATTTTTTGAGATTCCTAAATAAACCACGGCATGAATGAAGATTTGGGACCCTGCATATGATCCGTCCAGCTCTCTTTTGGACCAAACATGCATGTTCTGCAAGAGAGGCTCCACCCCAGACCTCAATCCCATACGAAAACAACGAAGCGAAACATTGTGGGTTTCATTTAAAATTAAGTTATGTTCACATGACCTAATAGCTATTCCACATTATATTGTTCTTTGAAACTTATTAAATAAACTATTGACCTACCCTTTTTTAGATATTTAATTTTACTCAAATATTGAACTATAGGGGGTGAAACAAAAAATAAGTCTTATTCTGTAGAATATGTATCATGTGCAAAAACTCATTTTATTAATAACACATTTTCACAAATAAAAGGTGACTTAATACCATCTCACCACAAAATAAAGTATTCTTCATGGTAAACATATAATCGGAACCGTTTTTTAAGTATTGATACCAAATTTAATTAAAATTTTTTTTTATTTATGGTACATTTATTAGTCAATCATATTAAAAAACAGAACGGTAAAAAGCTGCAAAAACACACAAAAATCTGTAAAAAGTAAGGAAACCGCTTACGGTATATATATATATATATATATATATATATATATATTATATATATATATATATAGTATATATATATATATATTAACAAAATTTAAAGCCATGTCTAAATGTATTTTGTGTACCTAGATTTTTTTAAGACCTGTGTTGTGTAATGAAAGAAAGAGCCATAACATAAATAACATATTTAACGTCGAAAAAAAATAGTTTAATTTTGCATATTTATAAATAATGTAACAAAATGTGAAAACAATTTTAAGAAATTGAAGTTTTCACTTGTAATTCAATGTATAAAACATTATTGTTGTTTACATTTAGACAATACTGATTACAAAACTTATTAAAGTATTTTGCATATTTAATAAAATTTAATTGGCATTATTATATCAGTAATTAAATATTCCAAATATTGATTTAAATATCACAGTTAAGTATCAGATGAACAACTGCTCGGTTGGAATAAAGTTGCATAGTAAAGACTTACCCTGGAATAAGAATAAGTCTCAGTTTTAATCAGAATAAATTACCGAAAACCAGCGGGGGCCCGATGGGACAAACTTCAAAGTTACATAAATACGGCTTTAATCAAAGTATGTGAAAAAAATATTTTTTCCATTCAAATTGACTTCATGTTTGTAATATAGCAGACTGTCATAACGGGAATGTCATATAAATCTTAAATAGGTTTTAGATTATAAACTTGATTACATTATTCGTAACAGACTCATCACTGACCCTCCCATTTTCTTTAAATTAGCAAGTAAAATATAACAAGGACATGATTTTTGGCCAGAAAAAAAGTAATTGTAACCACTATTTCGATGTTAATTTTATTACAATACTATTTTAAATTACCTAAGTCTTTTAATTTCAATTTTATTTTATGAATGAACTAAATACACATTTAATAATAAAAAGAAGCCAAAATTTTTGATTGTTTTAGATTCACTTTTGAAGTTTTTTTGAAATGTAAAACAAACCACGTAAATTTCTTCTGGGACTGTAGTTATTTCCACAAATCTACCACAGGACTATTCCAAAAAGGATGGTCTAGGAATAAGGTGAGTTATTTTTTGAAAAAGTGACAAATTATTCGTGATAAATGATCAATATGAGTGCCGTTAGTAAAAATGGTGATATTGAGGAATGTTTCAAAACTGCAATTTACAAAACTGTATTCATAAATAAATATAAATCGTAAGACATCGTATCCACAAAAGTTGAATTATGTTCGTGTTTGCAATTATGGAAAATATGATAAGGTTATGCTTAATCTAGATTTCTTGGTTCACTAACCCTACACCGTTAATCAAATGGGTAACATCAAGCGAAAAAAGCTATTACATGCATTTGCATTTTATATTAATATAGTTGTATTGTACGATGATATAACACATTGTTTATATACTTTACTGATAATCTTTATATAGGCATCATTACTTCTTTATAGCTCTTTATACAATATTATTAATAAATGCAAATATTTATAATTCAAAAATGTGTTTTTTCTGAATAAAACTAAAAATATAATTTTGTCTCCACAAACCATAGAAGAAACTATTGAAAATATAAAACGTTTTGAATGCATCAAAATATGAATACTTAATTAGTTGACTTTAAATATTAAATACTTCATTAATTTATTAATTAAAATTTTGGCAAAATAAGATTTAATGCTGCATCCCGAAAAATGCAGCAAATTACATGTCTGATTTGCACGTTTCTTAATGATTTCTGGGGCGTGTCATGTAAACATAACGCCTACAAAATTAAAAGTTTATAGGATATTACGTTTTCTAAATATCGTATGGACAGAATACAATATTACAGACAAATAGAAATAGCTATAGTCCAGCACCTCGATTGATACGCTTAACTAAAACACTAAGCAAAGGAAAACGATTTATTACTCAAATACGAAATCACAAAAATAATGCTAGGAGATTGCTTCAAGTAAATTAAGTAATTATAGCTAAAATATATTCCTACGTCTTTGCTCATTATTATTTTGTATCCTGTCTGGTAATATCCTAACAGTAATATTGAAAATATGTTCCCCTGTGGTGGTCCTATTGACAACTAATTGAACCACATTGCCATGCTTGTCTCTATTGATTGTTATGCTCAGGCGTGCTTAGCACTGATTCAATTCATGTAGATAAACGATATGATCTTCATATTCCGTTATTGAATCCTAGGCACAATATACAAGCATTACACATTATACTCCTCTAAGTATCATGCAGTCTTAACTGTGTATTAGGTGCACCGAAATTGGGAAGGTATAGCGTTATACTCGTATCTGGAAACCTTTTCTACAGAATAACGGGATCCTTCACGGATATTCCATGATTTATTAAACCACATTAAATTCAATTCAATAAGATTGGAAGTTATATCATAAAAATGTATTTTAAAACTTTGTACGGACCAGTTGGTATTATATTCATATATGAGGGCAAAACAGGTATTTCCGATTAGTTTTAATAAACATATTTACATTGGAATAATGGGTATTTATAGAATATACAAATACTAAAGCATTCTTATTTTAAACAACACATAAAACGCATATCTACTCAGTTTATTCTTGCAACGTCGATTGAACAGACATACAGGAAGACAGAAATGAATGTTTTGAAGTTATAAGCCACTTAAGTGAGAAGTATAACTCTGATAAGTTCGATGCTCGGCTAATAAACTTTTTAAAGGCTATTTTTCAGTATTGTATTTATATAATAAACTTAATATGTGAATAATATCCTTTTTTAACTATTATACATTGTCATCAATCTATTCAGTTTGATTTTGAATATTTAAATTAATTTGTTTTATTAACTATTTAGGTATAACGTATGCTCTTTACACTATATACATACCTCGTTGTTATATTAATGTACCACAAATTTATATAGGGTTTAAATATATAACCTTTGTTCATTTCGTTTATTCATGACTTAGAAATTTGCAAAATGTAGACGTTCGAATCTTCCATGCTGTGAGTGCCATGTTATGGAACTTCATTATTTAATAAATCTTTCATTGTTGCCGCATGCAGAACTTGGAATTCCAGGTAGCATTAACAAACTGGAAAACCGGACTCGGTTAACAATAATTGTTTTTCACAGTTAAATTATTTAACTGTGAAAAACCCCTTCTTGGATTGAATGACCGCGGCTGCCAATATCAATGGGGTGGACATGGGGGTCAGCGGGTGGAAATGAATGACTGAGTGAATGGATTTAAAAACCTATTTTCTCTGTAATGTGATATATATATATATATATAGATATATATATATATATAATATATATATATATATATATATATATTATTGGGGGTATCAATAATTTTATTATTGAATTTCGTAGAAATTTTTTAAATAACTTAAAAGATTTATAAATAGGTTTAAATTATTTTTTCTACTGCAGATGTGTATTAGTTTTGTAGTTGGTTTTTGTTGAGGGTTTTTGTAACCGTAATTTCGCCACTGTACTTTTGTTATAACGAATTAATCATGACAATAGCTGTCTGTGATTATATCACATTAGGAGTTTTGAACAAGAAATAAATTATTTATGAACTATTTCTTGAAATGTTTTTATATGTTTTATATTTAACTCATCCATAAAGTATAAGTTAATCATCTAACACATAACGTACAACAGAGTTAACAAAAGCAGGAATACAAGATCAAACATAGTATTTTCCTGGCTTAAGTAAACGATTGAATTAATAACAAATAATGTTTCTAGTGCAGATGAAACTTTGTTAATAAATGTCATGAAGATTTAACGTCCTATGTTGACGGATGGGTGACCCATCATTCCTTCTCAAACAACAGTTTGTAGACTTACGCAGCTTTTGTCATGACTGAAGTATAAGTGTTCCGGTTATTACCACGTTGAATCATTGCTGACACGATTATTAAATTATTAAAATATGTTGGTCTCGTAGGGAAGGTGACAACTTTAGTCATCATAATGATAAACCCGAAATGCTAGGAATACATATCCCCCTGTACAGGGCAGTTGAAGAGGGAGACTTGTATCATGATTGGTTTTTTATCATAGAGTACCGCATTTTTTTGACAATTTGACTAAATGACAACGATCTCTTATGTTGAACTTATATAAAATGGTATGGACTAGATAATTAACAATGTTCGATGAATTATAAAACATTAGCTCCAATTCAGGATTTTAATTTTTACCACAGGAAATTAAAGCTATTTTATGATCTAAACGAACTGTTTTAAATATTACGGAATATATTTAATAAGATAAGTGCTATAGTAATACAATCATTTATTATTTACAATGTATTGTGTTTGTAAAAGCCACAAAACAAACATGGGAGTTTAATACTACTTCACATTTAATCATAACAGCAATGATGGAGCACAATGGAGGTATTACCTTCCGGCTCTGACAAGGTAGAAACTTCCCAATAAACGGCACTAGAACAAACTTGGCTGTTTACTTTGCTCTAGTGTTGTTTGGTTCAGTTTTCCTTATTATAGACTAAATTCAAAAACAACGAGTGGGCAAGCGTGTGTACTAAAAACAAACTTGAGACCTCGTTTGACTTTGTCACTTATTAGGTGTAAGTTATTTTTGACATGATTTTCAGGTGAATTATTGTTACTGTTAAGGAGAAATATAAAAATAATTCTCATAGATAAATATAAATTTAAATATTTAAAAAAAATTATTATTAAATGAAAGTATTACAAAGTTTCTTTTGGAATTCTGTACGGTATTATGTGAATAAATATAATTTAAAATATTGCTTTTCTTTTTTAAATTCTTTTATTCCCTGTTTCTTAAAAGAATGTTCGACCTCATGGTTCAGACTGGATAAAAGCTTATAACTGTTACGCTTAATGGGTTTTTAAACAGACCCTTAGTTTACTATACTACTTAGTGTGCTTTGGCCATTGAAAAAGTATATATTTTGGAGAAAAACTTTGCCTTAAGAAGGAAATTATATTGATCATACTTAATAATGATGTATATATAAAATAGGTTTCGTACAACTGTGCACAGTTTTAAGGGAGGTTTTTTTCCTTGATCAAATATCCATTATAAACATTCTTGTATAGGAACTTTTAGATTTCATATATTCATATACACCAAGTTATTTGCTAATGTGGGCAGAAAAAGACTTATGTAGAATTTGCTTTTATTTACAGTTCAAAAAATAAACTCGAAATCGTATGTGCAGCAACATCTAGTCGCCTTTCTCTTCACGCTGCACTGGTAATTGTAGAGCGGTGCTCATAAATGGACTCTCGCAGTTAATTGTACATTCATACAATTCAATGGCCCATGAGTATAGGTTTATGTCACACTCGTCAACTCTAACCCGCCACTCATAGTAGGCTTACATATTTGCTAAAAATACATAGTGTTACATAGTGTGTGTCTCTCTCTCTCTCTCTCTCTCTCTCTCTCTCTCTCTCTCTCTCTCTCTCTCTCTCTCTCTCTCTCTCTCTCTTCTCTCTCTCCTCTCTCTCTCTCTCTCTCTCTCTCATCTCCTCCTCTCTCTCTCTCTCTCTCTCTCTCTCTCTCTCTCTCTCTCTCTCTCTCTCTCTCCTCTCTCTCTCTCTCTCTCTCTCTCTCTCTCTCTCTCTCTCTCTCTCTCTCTCTCTCTCTCTCCTCTCTCTCTTCTCTCTCTCTCTCCTCTCTCTCTCTCTCTCTTCTCTCTCTCTCTCTCTCTCTCTCTCTCTCTCTCTCTCTCTCTCTCTCAATGTTATATGCTGATGACATGCAAATGTACACACACTGTCAGTTGGATGAAATTATAATTGCTGTTGACCGCCTAAACGCTGATATTACAATGTTGTATAAGTGGTGCACTGACCATGGGCTAAGCCCTGAATGCAGCTAAATGCAAACCGATAATATTAGGAACACCTCGTCTTTTATCTAATGTTAACTTAAATGAGATTTTGCATGTAACAATAAATGGGTTTGCAATTAATTATGAGCATACTGTTGTTTAACCTAGGTGTTTAGAGTGTGTAATACGCTGTCATGGTCGGAACAAGTTAATTATATTCATAAGAGAGTATACCAAATTTTTTTATAGGCCTTAAGAGGCTCTGTTTCAATCCAAATGTACATATAAAAAAAAACGCTTGTATCTACCCTTATTTTTCCATATTTTGACTATTCAATGCCGTATTTTGTGATATAAACAATGAACAACTGCAAAGGCTACAAAGAGCACAAAATGCATGTATTCGTTATATTTTCAATTTACCAATAGATGCGCATATTACTGCTTATTTTAAAGAGCTATATTGGCTAAAGATCAATGAAAGAATTGAGTACAGTGTTCTATTACAGATGTATAAAATTTGATGTTGTTGAGAAACCAGACTATTTATTCCATCAATATATAATGATGAACCGTGTGCATGGTAGGGAAACAAGATTTGGTAACATTACTTTACAGTTTCCAATTCATAGAACTGTAACATATAATAAATCTTATCATGTAAAGGAGTATAAGATTATTAAACAACTTGGATGACAGTATTAAATATGCTCCTAGTATTTCTTTGTTTAAAAAAGGCTAAATAATCATTTGTTGGCTAGATATGAGTAATTACTACATCACTGCTGTAAACATAATATATGTGATTAATTAAATTAAATTTAGAATTACCATGTAAATAATTGTTCTGTGTTGTTTTCTTTTCGTTGTGTAATAAAATTAGAATGAATATTTTATTAAACTCTGCATGTAAATAATTGTTCTGTGTTGTTTTTTATTTTTTTTTTTTTTTTGTATAAATTATAATCAATATTTATTAAACTCTTTATTATGCATGTTTAAATGCATGTGATTTATTAAAGTGTTTGCGGTGTCTAGGTTAGTTTGAGAGGAATAGTTATATTTATTTCATGAAATACTTTGCACTTTATCTCTAATATGTATTGTTGAGTGTGCAATGCTAAAAAATAAAATAAAATAAAAATTAGATATAATATATATATATATATTATATATATAATATATATTTAAAATTTATTATTTAGAATTTATAATATCATTGTGTATTGCAGGAATAACCATTTGTTACAAGCATGTAATGTACAGACCATGTATACAATGGAATGTAAAAATGCTTGTGTATCAGTAAGGACATGTTTTTCCACAACTACTGTAATAATTAATGATAAAATTGTAAAATGTTTGGGGCCTGTCCTGGCGGAAGAGTGGACCTTTGGTCTAAGCCAGGGGCAGGTAAAATAAAGAAATTGTCAAATTGTCTCTCTCTCACTCTCTCTCTCCTCTCTCTCTCTCTCTCTCTTCTCTCTCTCTCTCTCTCTCTCTCTCTCTCTCTCTCTCTCTCTCTCCTCTTTCTACACGATATCTTGGAAACAAAATGACCAATAGACTTGAAATGTTGCGTGAAATGTTACTTCATATCTGTGTAAGCAACACTGAGGTTATTTATGGTGCATGTCCGTCACTCAATGGAATTGGCTTAGCTTTTGTAATAGTTTTTATTTTGGGTTTAAGGTTATCCGTGATGGCAATAACAAAATAAACAAAGTAACTAAATCGTTGTGAATGTATCATAATTTATCTCGAGATTTATACAAAATATCTCGTGGAAGATTTTATTGTTTTATGAAACTTCGTTACTATATGAGCAAAAACGATTTATACGATATTGCATGTCGAACCACGGAATGAGGCAGAGCGTCATTGAAACCTATAATTTATAAGCTGACACAATTTATCTTTTAATCGGTGGATAGATGTAAACATTTATTGTCTCTATGGTATCTACTTAACTATCTGTGGGATATATCGAGGATGAATGAACTCTAGACTAAACATTTTGCATGTAACCTCAACGAAGCCTTTTTACGCAACACAAGTGTACACATAAATACTAGTAATTCCTATTAGCATAGGCTCATTTAATCACATACATCTATTTCATAGTTTTATTATGATGTATTTTGGATAACTTAAACTTTCTCTATGTAATTAACTAATTTATACGCGTGGTTATAAAAGGTTCAACGTTATCGTACTTTATGTAACTATTTATACATATTGTTGAAATAATTGTTCAAAATTAAAATTGTTTACAAAAATGGCACTGAAGAGAAATATTTAAAGTGAAATTTATAAGTATATTAAAATTATATTTGATTATACATCTTGTCGTTTCTTTAGTATTCTTTGTTATCCTTTTTTGTAAAAATATAGATTATACACTTTACACTGATAACTTTTTATCATTCTCTATATAGTTCCTAATACATTTTTATAATTGATAGTGAGAAAATAATTCCTGTTTATCCAATACCCAAAAAAAATTTGATCTACAAAACTAAAGTTACTTTTGCGATATATAAATTTATTAAATTATATGGATATTTAACATAAATGTTTTGTATAATATGCTATGAAAAATTCCTGAGTTGTATTATAGAACCTATACATGGGAAGAATAAATGAACACGAGTCCACTCTAATCCTTCCTAACAAATACTGATATACGCATATATATATATATATATATATATATATATATATATATATATATAATGATATATATATATATATATAATGAAAATTAGCTTTATATTAAATTTATAACCAATTGAATTATAATACGAACAGTCTAATTCTTACTTTGTTTCG